>NC_079170.1:33576155-33696155 GCF_947568905.1 Ostrea edulis
CTGGTATTTATTTAGGAGAATACAGAAAGTACCAAGTCAGAATTTAAAAAAAAAAAGGTAATTAAGAGGAATTGTTCAGTTTGTTAGACCTCCGAGACTCTAAGATGCTACCGAAGGGTTAATTTAATTTAGTTAAGTTAATTCAAGATATCACGCTAATAAAGAAACTAATTTTGAAATCAAGAGGCCCACGGGTCACAACACTCACCCGAGTCACCGTGAAATTGGTCCTGCTGTTCTTCATCAGAATATTTCAGAAGATCAAATCGACACAAAATGGTGATGCCTCCAAATCAAAATGACTTTAATATGGCCTTGCTGTTCTGGAGAAGGAACATCCCTCACCCCATTATGTAAAATCCCTCCCCTATACCCTAACCCTAAGTCAATGAAAAAACAACTGAATTTGCACATTGATATGATTTAGTGTGGTATTGCTTTTTTTTTTTTAAATATAATACCGTACACGTAATAGCCGCGCAAGGGTTTTGGGCGGGACAGATTTGGCGGGTTTGCATGTACAAGGTTTTAGTGGGTAACATTTTGATGAACTCATTTTTATTTATTTATGCAATGTTGTTAAGCCATTCTTGGCACACTGATTTTGACTGCGGATAACTCCGTTTACCTGATCAGGATATAGGGCTCACGGCGGGTGTGACTGGTCAACAGGGGATGCTTACTCCTCCTAGGCACCTGATCCCACCTCTGGTGTGTCCAGGGGTCTGTGTTTGCCCAACTCTCTATTTTGTATTGCTTATAGGAGTTGTGAGATTGATCACTGTTCGTTATCTTCACCTTTATAGGAGTTATGAGATTGATCACTGTCCGTTATCTTCACCTTTATAGGAGTTATGAGATTGATCACTGTTCGTTATCTTCACCTTTCATGTATACGTATAAGTACTGATGTACTTGCATTTAGTAATTTTTGTTTTTGTGAATTTTTGGAAAATTCGAAAACCGGATAAATACGTTATATATATTCTCGTATAAAATTTTGATTTCTTAATTTAACCAACCCTAGTCAAATTGAATCTGTACTATATTGTAATGCTTGCATATTGATATAACTAATCAGTGGTCCTTGATACGAACATTCTCAATCGCTACATGTATTCTAAATTCTAATGTAAAAAAAACAAAAAAACTTATCCCCTATTCAGCTCCATCCTACTCCCGGGCCATGATCTGAAGGAAATTGAATATGCAGTACTAGAGGATGCTTACATAATAATGAAATGACAAATTATGGCTCTGCTGGTTTTGAGAAGGATTTTGCATAATATTCCCTAACCAATGCCCCCCCCCCCCCCCTAATGATTCGAATAAACTTAAATTTGTTGCATATTGATATATGACTATATGCGCATGGCTCTGTTGGTCTTGAGGAAATTTTCCCCTTTAACTTTTCATTTAAAACTTTGTTCCCTTATACCCCCACCCAAGGCCATGACTTCAAGAAACTTGATTCTGTACAATCTAAGGATGCTTGCATATCAATGTGGCTAATCATGACCCTACTGTCCTGGAGATTGTCCTATACATCCCCTTGTGAAACTTCAATTCTCTATTATGGGTCATTCTAACTCCAAGGTCATCAATTTTAAAAACTATGAATCTACACTGCCTAATGATCCATACTTACTAATTAACATAACTATTAATGAGGAGAGAATTTTAGACTTTTACTATATATCTGATCCTCTCTTGTTACCCTCCCGTGGGGATCTGGGCTAGAATAGGTCCTCAGTATCCTTAGCATGTCGTAAGAGGCGACTAAATGGGGCGATCCTTAGGATGAGATTGCAAACACCGAGGACCCATGTCACAGCAGGTGTGGCACGATAAAGATCCCTCCCTGCTCCATGGCCATAAGCGCCGAGCATGGGCCTAAATTTTGCAGTCCTTCACTGGCAATGGTGACGTCTCCATATGAGCAAAATTTTCTTGGGAGGGACTTTAAACAATATTCAATCAATCAATCGTTACCCAACCTACCCTCGAGGTCCACAAATTTAACAAACTAGTAACTGCAATATCTATAGATGCTTTCACATTGATTGACCAATCAAGGTCTTGATGTTCTTCAGATCTTTTTCAAATATATCCCCATGTCAAACTTTGATTCCCTATTGTGGCCCCATCGTGGTGGGGGTGTGGGGCAAAGAATCTCCATACAAAATATGACAGCCCTTCCCATGATACTTTGCACTATACCTAGTAGCTAGGTGACATATGATATGAAATGTCTTAATTGCCATAAGATATGCAAGACATGAAAGATCTACATTAGATAGTTTAGGGCATATTGAATATGTTATAATTTTATCAAAAGTAGGTCAAACCTCCAGGTCAAGGTTACATACCATTGGATCACATGAAAGGTCTTGCCATAAGGAATATAGGGCTCACGGCGGGTGTGACCGGTCAACAAGGAATGATTACTCCAACTAGACACCTGATCCCACCTCTGGTGTGTCCAGGGGTCCGTGTTTGCCGAACTCTCCATTTTGTATTGCTTATAGGAGTTATGAGATTAATTACTGTTCATTATCTTCACCTTTCATATTCAAAATATGAAAGCCTTAAAGCTTAAATTTTCTATTATATATATGTATATCAGTATATAAAACTTTGATCCCCTATTGTGGCCCCACACTACCCCTGGGAATTTACCATGATTTGAACAAACTTGAATCTACTCTATATCAAGAAGCTTTTCTGACCCAGTCATTTTGAGATGGAAGATTTTCCCTATACATGTATATTTGCAGGTAAAAGTTTGATCCTCTATTGTGGTCCCATCCTACCTCTGGGGGCCATGATCTTAACAAACTTGAATCAGCACTATGTCGGGAAGCTTTCATCAAATTTCAACTTTTCTGACCCACTGGTTCTCGAGAAGATTTTGACTATGTATTCGCATGTAAACTTTGATCCCCTATTGTGACCTCATCCGACCTCTGGGGGCAATGATTTTAACAAATGTGAATCTGCACTATGTCAAGAAACTTTCATGTAAATTTCATTTGAACAAACTTAAAAGCCCTTCATCCAAGGATGCTTTGTACCGAATTTGGCCCCACGGTTCTGGAGAAGTAAAAAATGTAAGAAGTTTAAGGAGGGACAAAAAGTGATCAGAAAAGCTCACTTGAACTTTCAGCTTAGGTGAGCTAAAAAAGTGCCCTGTCTACAAGCCCAGTATTACACACCCACTACTCCACGACCTATCCCCTCTTGCAATTTGAATTGTGAGGGGATAAGACTCAGTTTTCCTTGAATTATTGGTAACGTGTGTCAATTTTGATGGACCGAGCCTTATAAGTACTGCCTTTAACTGACCGACTAGGTACCCAATCCACTATACCATAATACGACCTGACCATGACAAACAAGACTGCTACGCATAGCCATGTCCCCCACCTTCGCAGAAAAAGTTGGAAGCACAAAAGTCCCATAACTCCTGTCAAATCAAAATGATGGAGCAATATGATCAACAAGAGGTACTGTGAGCAATGATGCTCACTACGAATACCCCCCGCTTACCCCAATCTCCCAAAGGGTGTTGTTAATAGGTATAAATTACCTCTTCCCCCCCCCCCCCCTGTCAAGATTTGTTGAATCAAAATGACGGCACAATATGATCAACTACATATGGTGACTATCAATCCTACAAAATTTGAACGTAATCCGTTGAGCGGTTTCAGAGGAGTTGAATCCACAAAGTGTTCTTATAGAGTAGCATGGACAAATTCAACAAAGGCCCATAACTCCTGTAAAATTTGTCAAATCAATTGACAGAGCAATATGATCAACTACATATGGTGACTAACAATCCTACAAAATTTGAACAAAATCAGTTGAGCGATTTCAGAGGAGTTGCGTCCACAAAGTCAAGTTGGACAGACGAAAACCGGTATTTCTCCGTTGCTTTGGGGGCAATAATTTAAGCTTCTTACTGAGATTTGCACAACATATTCAATTTGTGGTTTTGCACACTAGAAGAAAAGTTCTAAGAATATAAATGCCAAAATCTCTCATAGACTCAATTAATTCTCAGATCGGAGTTACATGTAGTGCTGATGGATTAAATTATCATGTAAATTTTCAAATTTTTTTTGATTAAATCTTCCTCCAAAAATTGCTCCATGTCCATAGCGCTTTATAATTTTTAAAGGGGATCCCTAAACTCCCAATTAACATGAATAATACATGCATCAACACTTCACCGTGAGTTATGTCCCTTTGCAGGGTCAAGTGGCAAAAAGCCAAGGTTTCCATCTTTACCCTACCAAATGCAAGATGTTACTACTGTGAATTAAAGCTAATTATTAAGTTTTTATATTTTAGTTCATGGAATATCCCACCCTGGAGCATTACTGTAGTTGACTGGAATTAATGAAAAACTAAGAAATCTATAGATCAGAAATTTACAAAGGCCAAAATAGGGAAATGGATTTTTTCACAGCAAGAGGGTAGACAAGGGACGTAACTTGTGTGAAGTGTTGATACATGTACTACAGAGTTTCTCTTTGTCAAACATCGTGTAAGATAAATCGGAACCGGCCACACTTTCGCAGGAAAATGAGAGAAGCCATTGTGGTATTTTATATTTTGTATTCAGCTCTTCTGGTACAATGCATGGCATGCCATCTCATAAATCTCTGATAAAAACAAAAGAACTTAAGAATATATAACATATTTATCATAAATACGTGTCAAAATATCTGTGAACTAATTCCCTGTTACTGATAGCAACACGTATGTACGTAATTACTTGCTTCTGAAACAATAAAACAATTCTATGAAGAAAAAAAAAATTAAAGTTATATATACTCAAACATGGGTAGATGGATACACTGGTGTACTGAAATACAGGTCGATACACTTGTGTACATTGTACAATGCACCAATTGATATTTACATAGTATTACATGAACATTATAATCAAATCTATGCACAAAATTATAATATAAATGTATACAACTCAGTGTTAGTAAACTTCATAAATCAAATTTGAATTAGTTGTACAAATATGTATATATATATCTATACACACACACAATAAAAACTGTGCAATCCGTTTCACAGGGCATTTCGATCCTTATTATCATATTTTTTTTCTACATTGTTTATCCTGACATACCGTGTATTCCGACCAAAATTTTTTTTTTTTTTTAAAAATTGTGTCCCACTGAGATTACATAGGTTTCACTGTGTGTGTATATGTATAATATAAATATTACATAGGTTTCACTGTGTGTGTATATGCATAATATAAATATTACAAAAATGAACAGCCCTGAAGAATTAAAGAAACTAATCAAGTATACTCAACCGGCTCTGTGATATTTTTATTACTACATATATATGTATGTATATATATATGGAGATGCACATCTATATTCACAGGAGACAAAAGGACTAAATAACACTATGGTTCAGACTGATTTTTTAATCAAATACACTTTAATAAAAGGAGACTTTCTGCAAAATGAAGCTTTCCCAGAAAAAATAAAATACTAATTTAAAAGCATCACATGATTTAGCACATAGGGTTTATGTACATAGTGTTTTACTGTAATCTCATGTACATTATTTGGCATTAGATACCAATGTATATATATAATTGCCCATAAAAAAAAACTTGCAGGAATTTTGCATTTTCAAATCTTAGAACCTTGTGACAAAAAATGGTGATAAATGAACTACAATCACACACACATATATATCAGTGGGGACTGGACCCTATCCTCTCACGACTGGTAAAAATAAAAATACATATCAATTTGCCTATTTTTAAGCAATTTCAGTTGTAAAATATTGAATGTTAGTTCCTGTAAGTGTTATAGGTCTACCCCCCCCCCCCCCCCCCCCGAAAAAAAAAATTACATGGGGTGAGACCTTCCCCCTCTCCTCCAAAGAAAATTTCTGGATTCATGCATTATCACAATTTCAAATAAAATGTAAAATATATTGCAAAAGTAATTAAGTATCAATCCCTTTTTTTCTGTACTGTATTATGTTTAAGTACATTCTTTAATATCAAAAATTTACATTTCATTTTCTTTAAAAAGTTGATTAACACATCATGTGTTCATGCTAAACTTATCAATGAATGAATAAGCATGACAGCAGACATAACCCTTCATCCAGTCTGAATTACTGTATGATCTTACTACATTACTTTGTAGAACAATTCAGCATAAAACTGATCAATGTTTACTAAGCAGCATTTCAGGGCGTAAATCTCCTAAACAAATTCAGACCTTAAAACAAACATGTATGAAGTTGCAGACTACAAAATTAAAGTTATGCAAATTAATAGCACTATTCTAATTACTAAATTATATGGAATATACACACTGTATACAGGGAAATCTTCAGAGTTATTTTCAGCCAAGGAAAATGAATTCACCCATGTTTTAATTTGCTCAAAGACCTACACTGTGCCTTGAAGGGATTGGTTCATTTTTACAACCAAAAAAAAAATAAAAATTTATTTTGGATGTTGTACATTAAAAATGATATCTCATTTAAAGTTGACAACCAAAATTTGGACCTTGTTAGGGAGGAAAACACCAGGGAAATTTTATAAGGATGAAAAGTGGAGGATATGTACAATATTTTTGATATTGAAAACTTTCGATTTAATATAGTCAAAAAGTGCAGTTTCAGTAAAAAGTAATTTGGAAAAAATTAAAACCCTGTTGGACTCCAACCCATGATCTACAGATCAGCAGTCAATATGCTAACCTATTTCAACAGGATAGACAAATATTGCTGACATTTATATTTCCAGTTATGTTTTACAAGAAAGTCAGTCATTATGACGATGTACACCACCTTAATGAAAGGATAGGAGCAATGTTTTAGCCTTAACTCTGTTATGTAAACAAGACTTGAGCGTTATTTATGTTTACAAACAAACTGGTGAAACGTTCATTTACTCATCTAAAGCATCCTAATTTTGTAGACACAAATCTAACTTTTAAGGGACACATTTTATCTAAAAAAAAAATTTGAAATGTGATATTTATCATAAACTTGGATTGATAACCATAATTCATTTTTAAAACTTTGTAAACAGTAACACACCCCAGTCTTTGTTTACATAACAAATAATAAAATCTATAACGAGCTTCTGTCATATGCAAGACTTTTAATTAATTAATGAAATTAAAATTAGTAGAATTTGATCCTTAAAGGGACTGGTTCACGATTTTTGATGAAAATATTTTTCATTTTTGATGTTAAACATTTAAAATATAACTCATTTAATGTTGACAGCCAAAATTTTGACCTTCTGAATGCAACAATAAAAGCAATATTTTAGCCTTAAATCTGTGTTATGTAAACAAAGACTCGAGTCATTTTATGTATACAAACAAACAAGTGAAATATTGATTTTGTAATATAAAGCATCTTAATTTTGCACAGTCAAAAACTTTTACTATTAGATAACACGTTTTACCCCAACATTGCTTGAAATGTGACAGATATAATAAATTTAGATCAAAATACATTTCTTTTGAAAATTTCGGAAACAATAACATACCACAATCTCTGTTTACAAAACAAATAATAAACTCTCTAAAATGAGCTTCTGTGATAATGTATAACCTTAATTTTTATGTGAAATCTTTTAAATACATTAGACAGTAGATTTTGATCATCAAAAGTGAAAAAGAAAATTTTGAGGAAAATCGTGAATCAGTCCCTTTAAAGGTGGAAAACACAATTTTGGGGGAAATCATTAATCAGTCCCAAGTAATTGAATGAATGCAATTCAATACACATCATTCGTCCAGTGTTAAATTCAGTATTTAATCCAGCTTTTAGATGTTTCTGTCCATTTCATATTTAGGAGAATTTTTGAGAATGCAGTCATGAGCCTCCTGTGGATGGGAAGAGTTTGGGGTACAATCTCAGATAATAATATCTCAAAACTCATCATTATATATACATTGTCCATTATAGAAAATGACTTTGAATATATATAAAAGTGATTTTTGTTAAAATTCTCATAAAATTTTATGTCGTTTCTATGAATGAAGGGAAATTTTTAACCATGGAAGGGGAAATATTCATTTGTTGTCAAAGGGGGAAGTTACCCTTTACATGTAGAAAAAAAGAATCGCCATAAATCCCTGAAATTTGGGTAGTACGGACACAGGAAGAATATGTCCCTGTATACAGTGTCATATTCAACACTTCACAGCACTAATACAAACACAAATACGAATGCTAGATAAGTACTTAACATGTCGGATGCTAGCCTTGTACATCTACAAAATACTGAGTGTGGACTGAAAGTTTGACATAAAAAATCTTGTTACAGTGCAATAACAATAGATTTACCTCTGTATATGAAAAACTGTACAATATACCTGTAGCATATCTATAGTAAAGGAAACTGTAAATTCAGTAATGTTATGTAATTTTAAACCAGGACAGCAAAATAACTGGACTGCATATAACAAAATCAATTTCACATGAACAAATGCCACCAAAATCACACCCAATACAAACTCAGCCTTTATAAATGTGTGCTTGCTATATTAAATCGCATAGAAGAGGGGAAAAAACAGTGCATAGAACTATTACATATAGCACTCAAAGAGAAAACAAACAAACAAAAACAGTATAAAACATTTCAAACTCAAACACAAAAATATATTCTGTCTTTACAACCAGTAACAAAAACTAAAATGATATCAAATCAACAAAAAAGTCAGTTTGGCAAGACATATTAAAGCACAATGAACACCCCACAGAGCACCTGGTGTGAGAGGCCTAGTTACTGGCCACAACCCTCCAAAGATGACCTAGATTTCACCTTTGTGCCACAGGCCAAGATTTAAAGTAGTCAATCCTCGGAGCTGCATTATCCTCTCCAGCCCGACTGTCGTTATTCGGGTACATCCATACAAATCAATAGACTGGAGATTCTTTAGATGCTCAGCAATTAAACTTAACCCTTTGTCAGTAATTCTTACACACTGGCCAATGTTTAAAGTCGTAATATCTTGTAATGTATTCACCAGGCGACTAAGTCCATCGTCACTTATATTACAAGCAGATAGACTAATGTTTCGGAGGCTAAATAATCCTTGAGCTAGATGAACCAGGCCTTCATCTCCCACTTTGTCACAGAAACTAACGTCGAGGGTTGTTATACGTGAACCCCCTTCTGCCAAGTACTCCAGGCCAAAGTCACTAATATTATCACAGCTTCTAAGGTTTATTTCTCGTAAAGTCTGCATTTTGGCCAAGAATTTCACCCCGCCATCAGTCACACCCCCACAGAAACTTAAATTTAACACTTTTAACCTGACCAGTCCACTACTGACATGTTTTAATGAGAGATCAGTTAATTTCTGGCAATCTTGTAATCCCAAGTTTTCTAGTTCTAACGTTCCAGCAGCAGCGTTTGGACTATTCCCGGCTAAATGACCAATCCCAACGTCTGATATGTGTCGACAACTTCGTAAATTCAAAGTCTTAAGTTTGCGAAGACCCCATGCTATGAGCAAAAGACCAGTATTTGTGATATTGCTACACCCACCTAATTCCAGAATTTCTAGATTCGTTAAATACTGAGCTATTCTTCCTAAACTATTGTCCGTAATTTGCTTGCAAAGACTGAGGTTCAAAACCGTCATGCATGGCAGATCCTGCGAGAATGCATGTCCTAAGGCATGATCCGTTACCACGAAACACCCGCTCAGGTTCAGGGTTTCCACGTTGGGAATTCCCACCACTACGTCACGTAAGCTTCGTTTCAGGCTGAGAATCTGCAATCTCTTTACACCACGTTTAACCAGACTTTGAAACAAAGACGGATTTGCCCGGCGAAGGTGCAATTTCGCGCACACTCCCCTCCAGACACAGCGGTTGTAGGCCACATCTCGCCATTTAACACACACCTGCGCAACACGACCTTTGTCTCTGACACTTAAATAACTAAATATAATTGTTAAAACTTCAGGAAATAAACATGAGATGTGTTGATTGGGCTTTCCGCCCTTTCTTTCCATCTTGCATGGCTTCCGTGTTGTATCACGTGATTGGTATCGTTATAGACGAGCACTTTGTATCATCTAAATTTTCATTGGTTGAAAATATTTTTTCTGCGCGGCACATTCAAACCATTCTTTACAAAAGATTTTTTTTTAAAATTCATTTAGAAACTCAAACTTCCGCCAGAGATTGATATTGTTACGTGTCACTAAATCTTCAGGTGATAGAACCTCAGGTGCTTGGGTTCAGGACCCCCCCCCCTCCGAATAAGCCACATGTGTTGATTTAATTTTAAATTATTTTTGTTGTTGAAAATATTTCTAATACATGTCAACAATGTCGTGCATACCCCTACAGTCCAAAATAATTCAAAATAAGCCCTTTTAGAAAAATAACCAGTGAGGGTATTTTTCTAAAAGGGTTTATTATTTTTTCTAAAAATACCCCCCCCCCCCCCCAAATCAACTCATGTAGCTTATTCGGAGGAAGGGGGGGGGGGGGGTCCTGAACCCAAGCACCTGTGGATAGAACTACTTATTTAGGAACACGGGACATACCGTCTCATTTCTAAAGAGACATAAATGATACATTTGTATCTCTGATTTCTACAAAGAAATTGTTCTTTAAAATAAAAACATAATTAATTCCTTTTATCAATCTTATTAAAGTCAGTTCCTCATCCGCTCCCTACACGAGATAACGGCAATATGTATATATAAAAAAGGAACGGATTTTAATTCAGATGGTCCGTTTGTTGGCACAATATTAAGGACTTGGGAATAACAGACACGCTGGGTTTGGAAGAAGAGACCTCTAAAGGCCTTCAAGTGATCTATTATTTCCCTCATGTTTATACACGGGAGACTCTAATAAAATGTATTTCTTCTCAACTAGAAAAAATGCATTTAAATTGTAGGCCGCGGCCTACATATGTAACGGAATCATTTAAACAAGCACGTGTTTTCCAAACTCAATATGCCACTTTCAAAATACGTACACAGAAAATATTGTACGAGACCAAATATAATGAAATTTTATTAAATGTGTCAACAAGTAATGTTTATACCTTAAAAACCTGTGCGTGTTTATTCTAAAGATAAATGAATCGGTCTGTTCTTCTTAACACATAACTTCAATTTTTTGTACATATAATTTTTTATGTATGGATGTACATTTCATTATGATTTGTTTTTGGCCTACCTAGATACATGAAATTTCTGTATTGTACCTCATAGTTTGAGCGAATAAAATGAATGAAACAAAAAGCGTTCGGAAAGGAGATTTAAAAAAAAATAGTGAGTATGGTCCAAGTTTAAATCACTTCCGCCCACAGGGGTGTGGGTTTGAAGAGGCTATAATAACGAAAATTACAATTCCTGTTAAAATTGTATGGTCAAAGGTGGAAGGGGTGCATCCCCAAAACCCCCTCTAGATTCGCCACTGGCTAGGAATATCAAACCTGTAATCTCGGTAAATTTCCAGACATGAATGATGAAGGACTCCTCCGAGATTCGGCGAAGGCGTCAGTCCAAATATTCAGCCAAGCCGAATCTCAGCCGAGATTATCAAACGTGTATACGTAGAGTGTTAAAACACCCGGAGACTACAGGTAGAAGCTCCAGGGATATAAGCAATATTTAAGTTTACATGGAGTGTTTTATACTGAAAAGTTCAGTAGAAGCTCCAGGGATATAAGCAATATTTAAGTTTACATGGATTGTTTTATACTGAAACGTTCAGTAGAAGCTCCAGGGATATAAGCAATATTTAAGTTTACATGGAGTGTTTTATACTGAAACGTTCAGTAGAAGCTCCAGGGATATAAGCAATATTTAAGTTTACATGGATTGTTTTATACTGAAACGTTCAGTAGAAGCTCCAGGGATATAAGCAATATTTAAGTTTACATGGAGTGTTTTATACTGAAACGTTCAGTAGAAGCTCCAGGGATATAAGCAATATTTAAGTTTACATGGAGTGTTTTATACTGAAACGTTCAGTAGAAGCTCCAGGGATATAAGCAATATTTAAGTTTACATGGAGTGTTTTATACTGAAACGTTCAGTAGAAGCTCCAGGGATATAAGCAATATTTAAGTTTACATGGAGTGTTTTATACTGAAACGTTCAGTAGAAGCTCCAGGGATATAAGCAATATTTAAGTTTACATGGAGTGTTTTATACTGAAACGTTCAGTAGAAGCTCCAGGGATATAAGCAATATTTAAGTTTACTTGGAGTGTTTTATACTGAAACGTTCAGTAGAAGCTCCAGGGATAAGCATATTTTGAAGTTTACATGGAGTGTGTTTATTTACTGCATGCTGTCATTTTTAAAATAAAATTTCGAAACTGCGTGGCACGACTCATGCACGATAACAATAATGCACAATACACAACACGAAATAGATAACTTTTGTTGCATGCCAATCTAAGTTTCAAATTCAACTTTCCAGTGAGTTCAACTTCAATGATGAACTGACAAAGTTCACTAATGACCCAGGTATGCGTTTACATAACGTCATCATCTGAAATCTTAAACCTGCAAATACTTTCATGAGTGTCAGCAATTTGTTTATCCATGATCTGAGAATATTTTTCTATAATTAGAAATGACTACCGGAACACACATAACAGTGGGTACCATGCAATATATTTCATACAGCATAATTATATCATTATAGACTTGGTCCACTTATGTTCAGAGATCTGCTATGCATATGTCATGGCTAACAACAAACACACACTTTTCTCCATTGCCATTGAAATAAATTAAAATGATTATACACAGTTGTGAATGATAAGAATTTTAATACAATCTTTCCTCCCTATAACTACTTTTTTTTTCTTTTACCAGAAATTGGACTGTTTTTGCCCAGATACGTAAAGTGAAAAATAATTTCGTCCTGTTTTGAATTCTCCTCAACCACCTTTAATATCTATTGAAAAGTAATTTTAAAATTCGCCAAAGATTAAATTAGCTCAATCAGGATTGGAGCGAAATGAGCAAAAATTTGATTTTAACACTGAAAATTACGATTATGATCTTATTATAAAGCTATAAATAGCCTACAGCTGAATAACACAATCGACCCCCTTTCCCCATCTCAGAACGTCTGGGTGCACCTTGCATTCGCATAATTTTTTTTTACTCATCTTCAATTATAGTCCTTTTTGAGGCAGCCACGTGGTATTCGGTCGAAGTATAAAACACAGTTATCTCGCTTTGCTCATTAGTTTTACAGTAAAGGAAAGATAACTCGACAATCCTCAGCTGAATACGGTTGATTATGGAACAGCTAGCTGAACTATGGGATACAACTTTGTAGGAAAGTTTACCAGACACTAGACGTGTATAGGGGGGGGGGGGGGGGGAGGGGGGGGGGACCGGGGCGGAGGGGTGGGTGGGAGTGACCACCCCTCCCCCTTGGATTGATGAAGTGCTACACACCGCGTGTTGACTGTGATGCTACTTCTAGTCTGGATTTATGATCTTGGTTTAATATTTCTCATTTCCATCACAAAAAGAAGAGTTCATGATATGTGAAATCTACAAACAAATTTCATGATAAACAATTTGTTAAAATGAAACCAGATCTTGTCATCCCTTGTTCTACATATATGGAGGGATAGAACGGGTGTCCGATGGCGCGACTTTTACGTTGGGGATGTTTTTAAAATCCTGCGGATCTTGACACCAAGACTAGTACGATTGCAAACACCAGTGACAAAATTCAACAAATACGGATATATAAACGGAATGGCTGTCAGAAGATTAGTACCAGTGGTTCACAAGAACAGAACAAAGACACGGAAAATCGCAGGCCTGTGTAATATCTCTCAGTCTTTCGTGCCTATTGTTTGGCGTGACTGAATTTTATTTTTTACATTTGATAATAATTTACATGTATTCATTAATGATCTGATAACGACATGAAGATTAGAAATTTACACGTACTATAAATATGCGTACCACAGCGTACCCACCTCACTGACATTTTATCGGCAACTTCAAACGGAGGGTTTGGATAACCTGGTTCCAGTGTTCTTCTCCTGAAACAAAATAGATTAGAAAGCCTATGCATGTTTCAATTAAAAGATATTCAGAATTTAAGGTAGATAGATCCTCATGTGATGTCAAAGGTTTTCTGCAAAATTCTTTATAAATTAAACTTTGCGGACGATAGAAATAGATCGACCGGAGGAATTTTATTCACTGGATAAAATAAAAAATTTGGTAGACTATTGATATTGAAAATGTTTATATTTTCCATAGATAATCAATTATTTATTATAAAAGAAATGTTGTCAGGGGCAATTTTAACTCCTATCTGGTATTTCCACTACTGCATATCTATTATTCAACGATTTCCCTAATATCCACAATCAATACATATTTATAAATGAGCAGTTTTTCTAACTGTTGACATTAAAAATAACAATTCAACATTTCCTATTTTTATTATTCTGTTTTACAAAAATATGTGGGTTGTTTTTTTTTTACCACACCCGAATGGCAAATGATCCACCCGTCTAAAATTCCATTCGGAACATTTCTGTCGGCCAAGTGATTACCGAGATATGATATATATATATAAATAAGTAATAATGCAGAAAATACTTTCAGCTTATCACATATGAATTTTTTGTGTGTTTGGTTTTGTTTGTTTGTATATTCATGTAGATGTACAGTGTGTTTCAATTCAATGTTGACCTGTTTGAGTATTACATGTATGTGTATATCATAACATGTCTGCAATGTTTGTTATATCTTTTATTGAATATGTGAATAATATTATTAAACAGGTGATACATTTGTTTTCATTGTAGACCTGTAGTGTGTTTGTATTTTGTTTGGATGATCAGGCATGTTTGAGAAATGAATGCATGCTATTCATTTATATTGAATGCATGAAATTGGATGAATGTTAAGTTTAAAAAAAAAATAATTAAAAATTCTTCCACTGCAATGTACAATTTGTTTTCAAATGTTCAGAAGAAAAAAATAAAATTTATTTTCAAATTCTTGAAACTTCAAATAATATTCATTTCAGTTTTTTAAAGGAAGTGATAACTATGCATCAAAGCAAGAAGAAACCAGAGTTTCAGTGTGAATTGCATTAAAATGAATTATTTTGAATCAATAAGTCAAGTTTATTCTTTTTGTTTAGATTCTATAAAGGATCGATATGGTGACTATAAATGAAAGGAAGAAGGAACAAGAATTTTAATCGAAAATGCATTAAAATGCACAATTTTAAATCAATCTTTTAAAAACATTTCCGGGAGGCCCCCCTGACCCCCTCCCATGCCCCCCCCCCCCCCCCTGGTAATATATCGTCTACCAATATTTAGTAGAATCTTCATTCTCTACCCAGAGTTCCATGCGCTCCTTGCACTACGTGAAGCTTGCGTAACGGGCCCTCTGGTGAGAGAATGGTAGAAACTTATCAATACTTCGCCGCGAGTTACGTCCCTTTGCGGGGTCAGCCAAAGGTCAATCAGTGAAAAACCAATGTTTCCTTCTTTACCTTACCAGGTACATGTATAAGACGTTATTACTGTGAATTTTGACTAATTATCAAGCTTTCATACAAATTAATGGGTTGCTTCACCCTGGGGCGTTATTCTAGTTGACTGCAATTGATGAAAAATTAACAAATGTCACAGTTACAGATAAGAAAATTACAAACGCCAACATAGGGCAATATATAATTATGATTTTTAACCGGGAAATGACGAACAAGGAACGTAACTTGCGCGAAGTATTGATCATCAATATATGTGTACGTGTACATTGAATTTGAAGTCTATCTTCTACCGATATTCAATAAAGTTGCATTTGTTTGTTTGTTTTGGACCTTATTGTTCCAGTGTACAATGACAGCATGTGATCTACATGTATTACTTCTCTCTGGTTGTACTATTATTCCAGGGTTCCTGTAAATTCCATGCTTTTCGTATTGTACTATTATTCCGGGATTCCTGTAAATTCCATGCTTTTCGTATTGTACTATCATTCCGGGATTCCTGTAAATTCCATGCTTTTCGTATTGTACTATCATTCCGGGATTCCTGTAAATTCCATGCTTTTCGTATTGTACTATCGTTCCGGGATTCCTGTAAATTCCATGCTTTTCGTATTGTACTAGTATTCCAGAATTCCTGTAAATTCCATGCTTTTCGTATTGTACTACCATTCCGGGATTCCTGTAAATTCCATGCTTTTCGTATTGTACTATCATTCCGGGATTCCTGTAAATTCCATGCTTTTCGTATTGTACTATTATTCCGGGATTCCTGTAAATTCCATGCTTTTCGTATTGTACTAGTATTCCAGAATTCCTGTAAATTCCATGCTTTTCTTGTTATAACGTTTCTTTGTGAAATTCGTAAATTCGACAAATTCTTCTTTATACTACTTCTCCATGAATGCCGTAAAACTGATTATCTAAACCACTCCTTCATAAATAGTGTAAACTCGGTAATTTCTGGTTTTATACCGCTCCTTCATCAATACTATAAACTCGGTAATTTCTGTTTTTATACTGCTCCTTCATCAATACTATATACTCGGTAATTTCTGGTTTTATACCGCTCCTTCATCAATACTGTAAACTCGATAATTTCTCTTTTTATACAGCTCCTTCGTCAATACTGTAAACTCGATAATTTCTATTTTTATACCGTTCCTTTGTAAGTACTGAAAACTCGATGGTATCCACGGGCACTAGAAGTTAATGTAAATATATAGTATGTGCATGTATAAAAAAGGAAGGGTAGGACACTCTTTTTGAGGCAAATTCGGGTTTGGGTTATTGTGGACATTTCTCAAACGGCCTGACGCGATGAATCGTTCGCATATGCCTTACTTTCAATATCTGTAGGGTTTCGTTTCGTTCCAATGCCGTTCATACGAAGAAAAAGATGTTTTTACACCTCCAAGTGTCTAAGAATTTCGCTAGACTGTCTAACTTCCGGTTTAATCGCACTGAATTGAAAGGTAAGTTCTGATTGGTCAATACATATGTAGAAAAAAAAAATAATTCTCAGGATTATTACTTCATGATGGTATTAGAGACTAGTGGTTAAGTACATGAGCCATGTTTGTTTTTATAGTTTAAATATTCTTATCATTATTTCAGAACCAATAAGAATGACATTATAAACTTATAAATGTTTATTACATTGACCAATCAGAACTTGCATTTCGATTCGGTGCGATTAAACCGGAAGAAAGACAGTCTAGCGAAATTCTTAGACACTTGGAGGTGTAAAAACATCTTTTTCTTCGTATGAACGGCATTGGAACGAAACAAAACTCTACAGATATTGAAAGTAAGGCATATGCGAACGATTTATCGCGTCAGGCTGTTTGAGAAATGTCCACAATAACCCAAACCCGAATTTGCCTCAAAAAGAGTGTCTTACCCTTCCTTTTTTATACATGCACATACTATATATTTACATTAACTTCCAGTGCTCGTGATGGTATCTCTATTTATACCGCTCCTCTATAATTACCGTAAATTTGACTGTTTCTCTCTTTAATGTATCTCTACATACATTTGATAAAAAAAAAAATAGCATTATAGTATCGATAATCTGTTAAATATGCATTTACCTATTCATTTACTTACAATGTCTTTCTTAAATCGATTTGATAAAAATCAAATGCAGATAAACCTGTTGCCTCATGTCGCTTGAAATCTGGTTTTTTTGTAATATATTGTTTATACATTTACATTAACACAAATCATTCCATACACCAAACACACTTAAAAACATTTCATCAACACCTGACAAAACTTGTAAACAAGAGACTAGGGGGTTTAAATTCACACGATGAGGTAAGAAAAACGACATTCCAGACATATACTCAATCAAAACTTTAAATCAAAAGAAAAACAAATATTCCTCAATTCGTTGATAGCACGAAAGAGATATTGCAAAGGAAACACTAATTGACACATGTAATAAAGGAACCACTAAATGACATATAATAAAGGACCCACAAAATTATCCCCGTAATGAAGGAACCACTAAATGAAAACGTAATAAAGGAAACACTAAATGATAATGTAATGAAGGAACCACTAAATGAAAATGTAATGAAGGAACCACTAAATGATAATGTAATAGACGAACCACCAAATGATAATGTAATAAAGGAAACACTAAATGACACATGTAATAGAGGAAACACTAAATGACACATGTAATAAAGGAACCACGAAATGATAATGTAATAAAGGAACCACTAAATGATAATGTAATAGAGGAAACACTAAATGATAATGTAATAAAGGAACCACCAAATGACATGTAATAAAGGAACCACTAAATGATACATGTAATAAAGGAAACACTAAATGATAATGTAATAGAGGAATCACTAAATGATAATGTAATAGAGGAACGACTAAATGATAATGTAATAAAGGAACCACTAAATGACACATGTAATAAAGGAACCACTAAATGATACATGTAATAGAGGAACCACTAAATGATAATGTAATAGAGGAACCACTAATGATTATGTAACAAAGGAACCACTAAATGATAATGTAATAAAGGAACCACTAAATGATAATGTAATAAAGGAACCACTAAATGATAATGTAATAGAGGAACCACTAAATGATAATGTAATAGAGGAACCATTAAATGACACATGTAATAAAGGAACCACTAAATGATAATATATAATAAAGGAACAACCAAATGACACATGTAATAAAGGAAACACTAAATGATAATGTAATAAAGAAACCACTAAACGATAATGTAAAATAGGAACCACTAAATGACACATGTAATAGAGAAACCACTAAATGATAATGTAATAGAGGAACCACTAAATGATAATGTAATACAGGAACCACTAAATGATAATGTAAAATAGGAACCACTAAATGACACATGTAATAGAGGAACCACTAAATGATAATATATAATAAAGGAACCACTTAATGATACATGTAATAAAGGAAACACTAAATGATAATGTAATAGAGGAACCACTAAATGATAATGTAATAAAGGAACCACTAAATGACACATGTAATAAAGGAACCACTAAATGATACATGTAATAAAGGAACCACTAAATGATAATGTAATAAAGGAACCACTAAATGATAATGTAATAAAGGAAACACTAAATGATAATGTAATAAAGGAACCACTAAATGATAATGTAATAAAGGAACCACTAAATGATAATATATAATAAAGGAACCACTAAATGATACATGTAATAGAGGAATCACTAAATGATAATGTAATAAAGGAACCACTAAATGATAATATATAATAAAGGAACCACTAAATGATACATGTAATAGAGGAACCACTAAATGATAATGTAATAAAGGAACCACTAAATGATAATGTAATAAAGGAAACACTAAATGATTATATATAATAAAGGAACCACTAAATGATAATGTAATAGAGGAACCACTAAATGATAATTTAATAAAGGAACCACTAAATGATAATGTAATAGAAGAACCACTAAATATTAATGTAATAAAGGAACCACTAAATGATACATGTAATAGAGGAATCACTAAATGATACATATAATAAAGGAACCACTAAATGACACATGTAATAAAGGAACCACTAAATGACACATGTAATAAAGGAACCACTAAATGATAATGTAATAGAGGAATCACTAAATGACATATGTAATAGAGGAACCACTAAATGACACATGTAATAAAGGAACCATAAATGATAATGTAATAGAGGAATCACTAAATGACATATGTAATAGAGGAACCACTAAATGACACATGTAATAGAGGAACCACTAAATGACACATGTAATAGAGGAATCACTAAATGATAATGTAATAGAGGAACCACTAAATGATAATGTAATACAGGAACCACTAAATGATAATGTAAAATAGGAACCACTAAATGACACATGTAATAGAGGAACCACTAAATGATAATATATGATAAAGGAACCACTAAATGATACATGTAATAAAGGAAACACTAAATGATAATGTAATAGAGGAACCACTAAATGACACATGTAATAAAGGACCCACTAAATGATAATGTAATAGAGGGACCACTAAATGATAATGTAATAAAGGAACCGCTAAATGATTATATATAATAAAGGAATCACTAAATGATTATACATGTATATAATAAAGGAATCACTAAATGATTATATATAATAAAGGAACCACTAAATGACACATGTAATAAAGGAACCACTAAATGATAATGTAATAAAGGAACCACTAAATGATAATGTAATAGAGGAATCACTAAATGATAATGTAATAAAGGAACCACTAAATGATAATGTAATAAAGGAGCCACTAAATGATAATGTAATACAGGAACCACTAAATGATAATGTAATAAAGGAACCACTAAATGATAATGTAATAAAGGAACCACTAAATGACACATGTAATAGAGGAATCACTAAATGATAATGTAATAGAGGAATCACTAAATGATAATGTAATAAAGGAACCACTAAATGACACATGTAATAAAGGTACCACTAAATGATAATGTAATAGAGGAATCACTAAATGATAATGTAATAAATGAACCACTAAATGATAATGTAATAAAGGAACCACTAAATGATAATGTAATAGAGGAACCACTAAATGATAATGTAATAAAGGAACCACTAAATGATAATGTAATAAAGGAACCACTAAATGACACATGTAATAGAGGAATCACTAAATGATAATGTAATAGAGGAATCACTAAATGATAATGTAATAAAGGAACCACTAAATGATAATGTAATAAAGGAACCACTAAATGATTACTTAATAGAGGAACCACTAAATGATAATGTAATAAAGGAACCACTAAATGACACATGTAATAAAGGAACCACTAAATGACACATGTAATAGAGGAATCACTAAATGATAATGTAATAGAGGAACCACTAAATGATAATGTAATAAAGGAACCACTAAATGACACATGTAATAGAGGAATCACTAAATGATAATGTAATAGAGGAATCACTAAATGATAATGTAATAAAGGAACCACTAAATGACACATGTAATAAAGGAACCACTAAATGATAATGTAATAGAGGAATCTCTAAATGATAATGTAATAAAGGAACCACTAAATGATAATGTAATAAAGGAACCACTAAATGATAATGTAATAGAGGAACCACTAAATGATAATGTAATAAAGGAACCACTAAATGATAATGTAATAAAGGAACCACTAAATGATAATGTAATACAGGAACCACTAAATGATAATGTAAGAAAGGAACCACTAAATGACACATGTAATAAAGGAACCACTAAATGACACATGTAATAAAGGAACCACTAAATGATAATATATAATAAAGGAACCACTAAATGATACATGTAATAGAGGAACCACTAAATGATAATGTAATAAAGGAACCACTAAATGATAATGTAATACAGGAACCACTAAATGATAATGTAATAAAGGAACCACTAAATGACACATGTAATAAAGGAACCACTAAATGACACATGTAATAGAGGAATCACTAAATGATAATGTAATAGAGGAATCACTAAATGATAATGTAATAAAGGAACCACTAAATGACACATGTAATAAAGGAACCACTAAATGATAATGTAATAGAGGAATCACTAAATGATAATGTAATAAAGGAACCACTAAATGATAATGTAATAAAGGAACCACTAATTGATAATGTAATAGAGGAACCACTAAATGATAATGTAATAAAGGAACCACTAAATGACACATGTAATAAAGGAATCACTAAATGATAATGTAATAAAGGAACCACTAAATGATAATGTAATAAAGGAACCACTAAATGATAATGTAATAAAGGAACCACTAAATGACACATGTAATAAAGGAATCACTAAATGATAATGTAATAAAGGAACCACTAAATGATAATGTAATAAAGGAACCACTAAATGATAATGTAATAAAGGAACCACTAAATGATAATGTAATAAAGGAACCACTAAATGACGCATGTAATAGAGGAATCACTAAATGATCCATCTCGCTACTGAAATAGGTTGATTGCTATTTTTATATGAGATTATCATATCGCTTCTTATGCGTTCTACACATTGTGACAGTTTTTTCTCCAAATGTAGTTTTCTAATGTCTACGAGGAATAAAACACAATTTGAAAATATATCCTATTATTAATGACATATAATCTGCTTTAGGCTTCCAAGAAGGAAATTATAAGTCCCTGATAATTTTTAAGCATTTTCACTAAACTGTGAAGATAACCTCCCAAAAAATTTATAACCTGGAGAAATTATAACCATTTCCATAGCTTCTGGACCAGAGTTTTAAAAAAAATTCAGATCGCACGTTAATTACTCCTTATCCGGGGTTTCTCGGAACATGAAATTCGTGAAATCTATTTCCGACTTTTCCTGTCAAGGTTCTGTGGAGTAAAATTCCTTGTGTGATTTTTTATGATGTTTTCCTGTCTTAGTTGACGACATCGCAGACTGGTCCAAACAGAAATGTAAAATTTAAATCAGCTTCTTTATTTAGAACGATATTTATCCTTGACATGAACGAAAAACAGAAACATAAATATTGTTATACATATTCATTGTAAGTTTATGACAATGGAAATTTGTTTTTAAATGCGCCCACATTATCGGGACATCAAAAATCATGATATTTCCAATCTATTTCCCGATGGTCATGCTTTCCTTGATTTCATGGGTATTTGAATGTTTGAAAATGAAGACGTCGGAAATGGGTAAAATCTACAAATGGAAGAACTGTTGGGGTGACCGCGTATAACTTAAGAAATAATGATACAGTTTTATAGTAAAATATAAAATTTAAAAAAATCAAACTATTACACAAATGAAGAGTTCAACACTGAGGTATACATTTCTGAAAAACGTAACTTACACCCCCTGAGTTACAAACATACATAGCTGAAAATGAGAAATTTACACGGTTGCATGTTTGAAGTAACAAGCTTACATGCATGGATTTTTTAACACGATTACCCTCCATACTAATGAAGAGTATTGAATTGAGCTTGTTACGTACCTTTATTATTTGGGTACTAATGAAGAGTATTGAATTGAGCTTGTTACGTACCTTTATTATTTGGGTACTAATAAAGAATATTGATATTGAGTTTATGTTACATAAACCCTCTCACCAACCTCACCCACATTCAAGTGTACACACCATGAAAAACAAATTTTCCGGAACTTTTAATTCTTCGCGTAACTTTTATCATTATTTGTTAGAGCCCCCAAAATGGAAGTAATATCACAAACAGGTGTGTAATTATTATAATATAAAAGATCCATAAAATTTTTCATACTATTCATCAAACAAAATGAAAATTTCTGAGGTTTACCCAAGAGAAAAAAATCTTTTAAAGTCAGCGATGTAAAACGACAAGTTCACAAACACATGTCATTTTTTTATTGTCTGGAAATTTATGAAACAGTGCCTAATTTTTATGAATGATTGTAATTGATCAACGAAACCACGTCACGGAGAAAAAATTTCAGTGAATTTAATTTAAGATACCAATACACTACCGATAGAGTTCAGCATCGTCTGTCAAAGAGAAAATGGGTGAGAAAATTCTGGCAGTCTGTAGAACTCGTCAGGGGTCAATCGGTACAGTTATTTAGACGAAAAGGAGTCAGGCGAGGGCAAAGAGAGCAATGGCAGACCTAGTGAATGAACCCCCATCCCCAATTACTTTCCACGATTAGTAATGCTTAGACGTAAATAATTAGCACATAGGTTTCTGATAGAAATCATATAAAAGTGAAATGTCTGCTAGGCTTAGGTTATGAATTGCAAACATGGAGTTTTATGATGTATGAGCAATTGAAAGTGTTATCTGATTGCTGCTTTATATATCCCGGGGTACTTGAATTAAATGACACCTCCCGCGGAGATAGAATTTTGATTTCGTGGTGTCACTCGGTGTTATAGGAACTCACGGTTCCTGCTGATTAAAAGAAATGAAAGTGTGTAGTGATTTATTTCTATACTCAATGCAATAGACACAGGATGCTCGGCGCATCGACGGCTTGAAACAGATATCGAGAGATAACTAAATAAAAAGTGGTCGGCCATATCAGATTTGTGAATATTTGATACGCATGCACATTTCATCAACCATTATTCTCAGTTATCAATGAAATTCAATTTCGATATCTCTCCATTGATGAAAGTGTTTCTTTTTTTAAAACAAATATCCTTACAAAGCTTCTGGCATACTTTGCCTCTAGGTCAATGTATCGTGTTGCTCACAAATTCTTGGATTAATAAATCGGAATATCAACCTCATCAAAGTCGGGAAGTGTATAATATTGGCGCCAAGCATACAAGATCAATATTTATATGAGATCTTGTGTATTGTAAATTGTTGTTTTCATGTTGACGTTTTATGTAACTACACTGTCCTGATGTAACGCTATATAGACATGTCGACCGCTGATATAACGCTATACACATGTCGACCGCTGATGTAACGCTATATAGACATGTCGACCGCTGATATAACGCTATACACATGTCGACTGCTGATATAACGCTATATAGACATGTCGACCGCTGATGTAACGCTATATACACATGTCGACCGCTGATGTAACGCTATATAGACATGTCGACCGCTGATGTAACGCTATATGGACATGTCGACCGCTGATGTAACGCTATATAGACATGTCGACCGCTGATATAACGCTATACACATGTCGACTGCTGATATAACGCTATATAGACATGTCGACCGCTGATGTAACGCTATATACACATGTCGACCGCTGATGTAACGCTATATAGACATGTCGACCGCTGATGTAACGCTATAGACGTGTCGACCGCTGATATTACGCTAGACCTGTCGACCATTGATGTTATGCAATTACATGTCGACCGCTGCTGAAACGTTTTTATATATGTCGATCGCTGTTGTAATGTTAGACATGTCGACCGATGTTGTAATGCTATATAGACAGGTCAATCGCTGATGTAACGCTATATGGACATGTTGACCGCTGATGTAACGCTATATATACATGTCGACCGCTGATATAAAGCTATATAGACATGTCAATCAGTGATGTAACACTATATAGACATGTCGACCGCTGATGTAACGCTATACACATGTCGACCGCTGATGTAAAGCTATATAGACATGTCAACCGTTGATGTTATGCAGTTACATGTCGACCGCTGTTGTAATGTTAGACATGTCGACCGATGTTGCAATGCTATATAGACAGGTCAATCGCTGATGTAACGCTATATGGACATGTTGACCGCTGATGTAACGCTATATATACATGTCGACCGCTGATATAAAGCTATATAGACATGTCGACCGTTGATGTTATGCAGTTACATGTCGACCGCTCTTGTAATGTTAAACATGTCGACTGTTGTTGCAATGTTAGAGAAATGAAAGTTGAATGTTGGTTGGTTGTATTGATGAAACGATTGTCGCCGACAATCGATTGTCGATCGTCTTTGGCTCGTCGATTCCGATTATCGATTCCATTTTTCATAATCGATTGTCGCCCGAACACAAGCCCATTATAAACAAATAAACTATGTATATATCAATCAACACATTTGAAAAGGAAGAAGGCTTTAAATATCACCATTATCATAATCATAATAGATATTGAAATCAACTCAATAATATTATGAAGTTGATAACTAATCTGAGATTCCTCTGACTCTTATCCCCGCTTTTATATTACGACATATGCGGAGGAGAGTCAGAGGGGACTCCATAATGAAAAGACTTGTGGGAATTCAGCGACATCAGCTAGTGTCGCTGCTGTGCCTACCGTTTACAACTTTATTTCGCTGATTTAAATAGGATTCAGTTATCGGATGAATATTCCTCAGGTTAATCATGGCTACTTTGACGCCGATTGGAATTTTGTGTATTTGTGTGCTGACGTCATGCGCAAAGCACTTGAATGGCGAGGAAGCGACCAAAGTCAAAGTGATGCTTCTTTTGTCAGTGTTAGAGCTCTTTACACGGCACTAGCATCAATTTAGTCATGGTTAACTTGTGGAATAATCATCCGATAACCGAATTCTTGCGTCTTGAATGGTAAATCCGCGAAATAAAGTTATAAAAGGTAGGAAATGCAGCGACACTAGCTGGTGTCGCTGAATTCTCATTTTTCATTATAGAGTCCGCTCTGACTCTCTCCCGCACATGTAACGATATAAAAGCGGGGGTAAGAGTCGGAGGAATCTCGGATTAGTTGATAACTTGATATATATCCTTACCCATGGAAACCAAAGTCGGACTTCTGAAAACTTTAAGGTTTCTTGAAACTAAACTAAAGCCAATCTGGATGTAATAGCTAGAAAAAAAAAAGAAGAAAAAAAACCTTTCATTCCTGGTAAATAAGTTAATACGTTTGTGTATGTTGCACATATTCATAAAACTACAAGGAAATAACCCAAAAATGATAATCATTTATTAACTATGTGTAAATACCGAGTATATCGATGATTGATCGATCTAGTTCTTCCGATTTTGACCGATTATCGATTATGAAATTTTCCCGATTATTCAACACTAATTGGTTGTATATTGTTTTACGCCCCGCTAGAGAATTTTTCACTCATACAGATACGTCACAATTGCTGGTAAAGGACTGCAAAATTTAGCCCTATGCTCGGCGCTTACAACCGATCTTTATCGTGCCACACCTGCTGTGACACACGACCTTGCTTTTTGCGGTCTCATCTGAAGGACTGTCCCTTTTAGTCGCCTCTTACGACAAGCAAGGGTTACTGAGGACCTATTCTATCCCGGATCCCTACGGTAGAATGTGAATATAAGAGATAAACTTCTTCTTCTTTTTTTTAAATTCATGGAGATGTGAACTGCATGTCGGCGTGATATGTTGCAGTTCATACCCACATGTACATGTATTTAAAAAAAAAAAAAAATTATTTCTTAAATATAGAACACCTTTCTAAGTCTTTGATCATGATATATCGGTGTATCCATATTAAATTACACTGATTACTGCGCACACAATGTAAGAGTTTTAAAATCTTTTCGATAAAAATAAACTATTAAATCTGTTATTTAGAATGACTCAGCTAGCATTTTAACCCTCAGCCTTTCAAGATAATTCTGAATCAGCAGACCGCATGTTAAGAGTACAGAGAGGCTAGGACGCCTTTCCCATGCCGCTGTGGTCATTGACCTGGGAGTTTGTGTATACTGAGGGTAAGACACGAGAAATGAAAACAAGCAGAATCCACCCATTATAATTCCTAATCCTTTAAACAAATATCATGAAGATATATCTTAATGTCTTTTTTTCCTTTTTTCCCCCCAGTTGATTGAACATGCTTAAAATGGAGAAAAATGTCTAAATTGATAAAACAGAGTTTCCTTAACAACTTTTTGGGGGTAGTTTAGATAGTATTTGATATGTGTCATACACGTAGGTGTTTTTAATGTAAATTAAGTAAGTAGCGGACATGCATGTATCTATCTCAATAGGAACATGGCATTGCAATAAAAGGTTATGAAACCATTTTTGTTTGAATCCCGAATGTTATAAGAACAGATCACTACTGCAGGTTAAAAGTTTGAAAAATAAATTAAATAAGCGAAGAGATCTTACATTGTTTGTGTTCAGTAATCTAATTAACGCGCACAACAATTGACTTAAAGCGAGAGGCAGAACGCTGTAATTTCACTCAACGCGTATGAGGCATGGTCGTTAGTGCCTCTGTATATTATTCTAAATTGTAGAAATCTTTAATCAATTTAATTATGGATAAGTTTGAAATATATCCTCAGAGTTTTTCAAGTTATTCAGTGATACCGTCCATAGAACAAAAGCACATAACCTCTTCCGAACTCTTAAATGCGATCGGGGTGACCCAGTCACCGAGCTGATGTTCTTACTAATTATCTTGCGCGGAGTAATACGTCATACATATACTTTCACACAAACAACATTACGCAATGTTATTCTAGATATCGATCAGCTGAATTTTATCTTTTTTCCCCGGAAGCGCAACCGGGAAAATAGCCCACCTAGCGTAATGTCTAGAGACCAGTTGCGATAGCTCAGTGGTATATCTAGAGCGTTCGCTTTGTAACTGGGAGGTTGTGAATACGAGTCCCACTCTTGTCAAGGCCGCATCAAACTAAGACATAAACATAGGTAGTGATTTTTGTTTCGATAAACGCTCGGTATTTAGAAGTGAGAATCGTGTATTTCGGATATGACCTTAAATAAACGGAGGTCCCGGGTCCCGGCAGGCGTTGGCACGTTTAAGAACACCCTCACTGCTACGGTCCTGAACGTTAAGCTTAGGTCTAAATTTGTGACCCTCTTTCGCCTACAGCTGGTGACGTCTCAATATGAGTGAAAAATTCTCGACGGGACGTAAAACTAAAAAACAAACAACCATAATGTCAACAACAAAAAACTTTACCAAAAAAAAAAAAAAAAAAAAAAAAAAAAAAATAATAAAAAAAAAAAACCCAACAAAAAACCACCCCACATCATATTTGGACTGTATTAGCCCCGTGACCTCATTCCATCAACTGACACGAACTACACTTAAATGACCGGGTCTGAAGAGCTCTGGATCACAAAATCCATACACCGCCATCAGTTGTTATTTTGAAATTAAGGTGGCTCACTACACCTTGAAAATGTTTTTGAAATCACACGAAATTATTTAATTATGAAATATGATGATATGGAATAAGTACATAATTAAAAAAGGCAGACAATATACAAGTTTTGGATGTGAAAAACATGATTTTCAAATATTTTATTTTAACATAATTATATAAATATCAACAAAACACTTTTGGAGGATTTGAACGCAGGATCTGCGGGTCACGAACCCGATGTTTAACCCACTGAGGTACGATGATAGACAGCCAAAATACAATGGTTTCAATATCGTGTTAACCATAGGATATTGACTACTAACACATTCTTAAAAATTATTCACAAGTCGGATACAGATTTATGTACATTCTGTAACCAACAAAGAGAAAGTATTGAACATCTATTGTATGAATGTGAACTAGTTTAGATATTTATAAGGAACGTATATGAATGGATCAGTGACATGTATTCTTTTGATGTAGTAACATGTAAAAAAGAATATATTCTTGGATGTGCTGAGAATGAAATTAGCAACATTATTAATTACTACCTTAGATATTATATATATTGTTGTAGATGTCAGAACAAAACACTTGTGTTAAATAACTGCTGACTTTGTCAAATGTATACAATATAGAATTGAAATTAGCTATAAGAAACAACTACGTTGAAATGTTTTTAAAAAAATGGAAGTTATTCTATCAACTTAGAATACAATGATAAAATTTTATGAATTTATAATGCTATATGCATGGATATTGTTAAGTACACAATTTAGTAAATTACATGCAAAGACTGTCATTATATGACTGTCTTAAATACCTTTAAACCTTGGCCTACTTTTTGTATAAGGATTATGTAGCCTGAGTATTGTTGCACAGTAACACTTTTTTTCATATGGTTCTGTCCTCTTTTCTTCTTTCTTTATTTGTGAGTGCTTGTTGTATACATATTGTTTTACATATTAATTACCACAATCCACTGGTTAGGTTGGAATGTATGGGGTTTGTAAAAATCCTAACCCAATAACTGCCAATAAACAACATTTACTCAAAAAAAAAAAAAAAAAAAAAAAAAGATAGACAATAAAATCGATCGATACAAATAAGGTCATTAAATATATAATTATATCACCATCTTGTGACGTAGTGTTACAAAAAGTACAAGTCATAATGTAATGAGCTACCTTAAACATACATGTAGCAGGGATTTAAAAAAAAAAAAAAATAAACCTAACAAATTGAAGATCAAATGCATAAAAGATCCGGAATAGGAAAACATATTTTCGATGTTTTTAGGGAGATAAAATTGTTACCGTTCTGTTACATGGAAATTACCTGTATTTATGACATAGCTGTGACTCTCCTAATTACAGGTGTCCCTCTTAACCGGTGTTTATACAACATCTGGGAAATAATTCTTAAGCCGCGAAGCAAGACAGCACTTAAATATGTGCATTTATTTAATGCATCGAATGTTTAGAGATGTTTAATGGCATTTCACTTAATCCAAGTCAACGTAAAAGTCATTTTAAAATTGCATAACAAATCTCTCTGTACATTTTAATAGAAAAAATCTAACATTTCAATCTGTGAGATTACAAGTATATTCCGTATAGTTATAAGTCGGTTCAGAAAGTTTATGTCCTTGAGAAAACATTGCACACAGAAAGGGGAGGGGGGGGGGGTAGGGATACTCTTTGGGTGTTTTTTTGCTTTTGTTTGTTTTTGTTTTTTGCTTTGTTGTAGCTTTGTTTTTATAAATATATTTATTTATTTTCATTTTTTAACAGAGAGTATGAAACAATTTCAATAAGTCGGCCAAACGAATAACGCGGTCCTTTTTGTCTCACTTTAGGTCGTAGGGATCAAAAGCATGTGCAATTATACAATGATAGTATACAATAATTTTGTAAATGATCATTTTGAACTTAACATACAGAAAACCTAGTATGTATTTCTCAGTTCGAATATGCAGATAATATGCATTAAAAATATGAATAGGTAAAAAAGAAGGAAACAATAAGAAAGAAAGAAAAGAAAAGAAAATGAAATACAACTTAAAAGTCAGTAAACTGAACGGTAAATTATTTCTCGGGGTAATTCTGTAGTCGTACACTGTTACACATCGACATTAGTTCTTGATGAATCCAGGTGTCTTATTGTATATATATATATGTATATATATATATATTGTATATATATATATATATATATATATATATATATATATATATATATATATATATATGAATTTAAAATTTGTTTTTAAAAGGAACATATAAAACCTTTGTATGATGAACTTACAGAGGACATGTAGGGAGTTCTATAAAAATGTGGGGGAAAAAAACCCCAATAAACAACAACCCCATGATTTTAAGTATGCAGTATATGCTGTGCAGCTTGACAAATTTATCTAGCCATGTGCAGCTGTGAAATATGATGATTTACAAACTGTTATTGAATTGAAAAATTGAATCTTAAGTTTCGCAAACACATCTTGAGTGTAAGACAATTCACATCAAATTCTACGGATTATGAAGTGTGAGGACCTTATCCTATATTGATTAATATGAAAATACGTACGGTTACTCTTCAAAATGGTGTACACTACTCAAATCGTTTGGATAAAAAAAAATGTTTTATGTCCCGTGATGTGAAATCAACATGTATAAAATGTGTACTTAGTATTCTGAATGAATGCTGTTTGACATACTTATGGAATTTATCCAATAAGTTCAAGTTCAGTTAGAACAATATTAGAATAGCTATTCAAAGCAAAGTACTTTACAATATCTAACAGATCAGTTTAAACAAAAATGAATGACATATTTGATTTTCCTCAAGAAACGAATTACGGAAGTTGTAATAAGGAATCAACTCAATAGTTGATATACTGATTTCATATGATTTCATATAGCTGTATACTACCTGAAAATTACACCCACCCACCCCACCCCCACCCCCCCCCCCCCAAAAAATACTATGTAGATTTAGAACAACGAATTATAAATTACCGATTACAACAGGACGCTGGCAAAATATAATGATAAAGAATAGAATCTTTACTTTATACAATTGTTTACAAGGTGCATGATGAGTATCATTATTTATTTTAATCTAAAGATACCTTAATTAAAAGACTGATTCTCGTCAAAACTGAAATACTCTCCAATGAAAGGTGAAGATAACGAATAGTGATCAATCTGATAACTCCTATAAGCAATACAAAATAAAGAGTTGGACAAACACGGACCCTTGGATATACCAGAGGTGGGATCAGGTGCCTAGGAGGACAAAACTTTACCTGTCGACCGGTCACACCCGCCATGTGTACCATATCTTGATAAGGTAAAAGGAGTTATCCTTAGTCAAAATCAATGTACCAATCTAACATGTTTATTTCACAAAGTAGAAAAATATTATGTAATAAATGTAAAATCATAGAAGTAATAATAATGATAACATTAATATTTGTATACGTTTCTCTCTCTCTCTCTCTCTCTCTCTCTCTCTCTCTCTCTCTCTCTCTCTCTCTCTCTCTCTCTCTCTCTCTCTCTCTCTCTCTCTCTCTCTCTCGTTTATAAAAAAAGAAATGATTTGTTGATTGATTATGTATTTCCAAACATTATTGTAAAAAAACTGCTATGCTAGAGAGCCGTGGTGTTATCGATACTGTATCACTATGATATTCAAAGTCAAATCCGAAAGTCCATTACAACGTCAAATCCGAAAGTCCATTCAAAGTCAAATCCGAAAGTCCACCACAAAGTCAAATCCGAACGTCCATTACAAAGCCAAATCCGAAAGTCCATTTCAAAGTCAAATCCGAAAGTCCATTCAAAGTCAAATAGCAAAGTCTATTACAAAGTTAAATCCGAAAGTCCATCATGCTGAAATGTATTGCATTCTAGAAAATAATCCTTGGATCCACGTCACAGAATGGAATGACGATACATCATAATCTCGATAGATTGACGAAATGACATCAAATATAGGGATGTTATATCTAGTTATTGTCGTATCTTGGTATCTCATTAAGCTGGATACACAGTATCTCGGTATCTCATTGAGAGACATTATTGTATGTCGATATCTCATCGAGATACATTCTTGTACATATATCTCGGAATCTCATTGAGAAACATTATTGTATGTCGGTATCTCATCGAGATACATTATTGTACATATATCTCGGAATCTCATTGAGAAACATTATTGTATGTCGGTATCTCATCGAGATACGTTCTTGTACATGTATCTCGGTATCTCATTGAGAGACATTATTGCATGTCGGTATCTCATCGAGATACATTATTGTACATATATCTCGGAATCTCATTGAGAAACATCATTGTATGTCGATATCTCATCGAGATACGTTCTTGTACATGTATCTCGGTATCTCATTGAGAGACATTCTTGCACCTCGGTATCTTATTGAGGAGAAGACATTCTTATATTTTGTTATCTCTTTAAGGTGAGGACAGATATTATAACTTAAGATGAAAGGTAAAGATAACGAACAGTGATCAATCTCATAATTCCTATAAGCAATACAAAATAGAGAGTTGGGCAAACACGGACCACTGGATATACCAGAGGTGGGATCAGGTGCCTAGGAGGAGTAAGCATCCCCTGTCGACCGGTCACACCCGCCGTGAGCCCTACATGTATATCTTGATCAGGTAAACGGATTATCAGGTAAATCTCATTAAGGTAACTTACCTTAATGAGATTTACCTGATAATCCGTTTAAAGGTTTCTTGATATCCCATTTAGGTACATATGTGTAGCTTGATATCCCATCAGGTGAGAATATTTTGGTAACTTGAAATCCCAATGGAGTGATTCTTGTATATGTACCTTGGTTTCCAATTGAGGTGAAGATATTGTTATGACTTTTTAATCCCATTGAGGTGAGAAAATTTTGGAAGCGTAGAATCCCATTAAGCTGAAGATATGTATTCCATTAAGGTGGTTATTATCTATTATTATTATACAAAATTTATAAAGCGCTAAATATTATATAAAATTACCCTAAAGCGCTGTACATAAAACACTTATGGACATAAGAGCATAAAACTTACTTAATAAATACTAGAGCTTAACATGCAAGTTAAAAAACACTTAAGAATGTACATATAACTTTAAAAGGACTAGCAATGTTCACATGTAAAATTGTGCTGACGGGTATTCCATTGAGGTGAGAACATTTTGGAAGATTAGAATCCCATTAAGGCGAGGACAGGTATCCCTTTAAGGTGAGGACAGGTATCACATTGACTTGAGCACAGGTATCCCATTAAGGTGAGGACAGGTATCCCATCGAATTGAGGTTAGTTACCCCATTCAGGTGAGGTCAGTATTCCCATTGAGGTGAGGACAGGTATTCCATTGAGGTAAGGTCAGTATTCCCATTGAGGTGAGGACAGGTATCCCATTGAGGTAGGACAGGTATCCCATTGAGGTGGGGACAGGTATCCCATTAAGATGAAGACAGGTATCCCATTGAGGTGAGGTAAGATATTCCATTCAGGTGAGGACAGGTATCCCATTGAGGTGAGGTAAGATATTCCATTAAGGTGAGGACAGGTATCCCATTGAGGTGAGGACAGGTATACCATTAAGGTGAAGACAGGTATCCCATTGAGGTGAAGTAAGATATTCCATTCAGGTGAGGACAGGTATTCCATTGAGGACATTCATGTAACTTGGTACATATGTATCTCAATGAAATGAACTTGCACTCTCATCATATATTTTCATTTTATCCGTTGTTCTATCGAGGTTATACAGAAATCTAAAAACTTGCTTTGCCGTCGTACTTATATGGTAAGAAGTATGTTAACAGGTAAGGCGATTAGGATGTCAGAAGTTAGGTGATTAGGGTGTCAAAAGGTAGGTGATTAGGATGGCAGAAGTTAAGTGATTAGAATGTCAGAAGTTAGGTGATTAGTATGTCAGAAGGTAGGTGATTAGGATGGCAGAAGTTAGGTGATTAGGATGTCAGAAATTAGGCGATTGTGATGTCAGAAGTTAGGCGATTAGGATGTTAGGTGATTAGGATGTTAGATGTTAGGATGTCAGAAGTTAGGCGATTGTGATGTCAGACGTTAGGTGATTAGGATGCTAGGAATGCTAAATGTTTAGGATGGTGGAAGGTGAGGTGATTACAATTTTAAATGATGAGGATGTTAAATGATTAGAATGTTATATGATTAGTTTGTAGGAGGGTGAGGTTATTAAAATGTTAGAGAATAAGTTTGTTGGAAGGTGAGGTGATAAGAATGTTAAGAGGTGAGGTAGAGAGTGAGTTAATTAGGATGGTAGGAGGGGAGGTAATTAGGATGGTAGGAGGTGAGATAATTAAGATGTTAGAAGGTGAGATAATTAGGATGATAGGAAGTGAGATAATTAGGATGGTAGGAAGTGAGATAGTTAGGATGGTAGGAGGTGAGATAATTAGGATATCAGAAGGTGAGGTAATTAGGATGGTAGGAGGTGAGGTAATTAGGACGGTAGGAGGTGAGGAAATTAGGATGGTAGGAGGTGAGGTAATTAGAATGGTAAAAGGTGAGGAGATCAGGAGGTGAGGTAATTAGGATGGTAGGGGGTGAGGTAATTAGGATGGTAGGAGGTGAGGTAATTAGGATGGTAAAAGGTGAGGAGATTAGGAGGTGAGATAATTAGGATAGTAGGAGGAGAGTTAAATAGCATGTTAGGAGGTGAGGTAATAAGGATGGTAGGAAGTGAGGTAATTAGGATGGTAGGAGGTGAGGTAATTATGGTGGTAGGAATTGAGAAGATTAGGAGGTTAGGAACATTGAATGACTAGCGAGTGGTGATAGAACATTTAGAAAGTTTGTAAAATTGAGATAAGATTTGTCCTAGAGAAGATTTTATCCCCAATCTTTGAAGCTGTCTTACTTTCGAAATGTTTCTTTCGGGCCTGTGTATATGAAAGACTCGCACATAATGCAAAGTTTAATTTATATCGAAGAGTGCAGACTTTTTATTCTAAAGCTTTAAATTAGTTACATAATACATGTATTGGTATAATTAGCCTTGTACTGATATATACTTTGCTCTTTGAATTCGACCTTGTGACAAAACTAACCAGACAATGTGAGTACTGACCAGAGAATGCGAGTACTGACCAGACAATGTGAGTGCTGACCAGACAATGTGAGTGCTGACCAGACAATGTGAGTGCTGATCAGACAACATGAGCTCTGACCAGATGTGAGAACTGACCAGATGTGAGAACTGACCAGACAATGTGAGTACTGATCAGACAATGTGAGTACTGACCATACAATGTGAGAACTAACCAGACAATGTGAGAACTAACCAGACAATGTGAGAACTGATCAGACAATGTGAGTACTCACCAGGGTGAAACTGAATGTTATACAAAGACTCACACCGCAGACTTCAGAATCGGTTAGGATTAAAATATGGTAAATATGGGTGATGTTTACTTTGACAAGGTAATGCACGCTTTAGATTTACTAATAGATCGATGTTTGAATAATCACTGCTAGAGATAATTGAATAAAGAGTTGCACAAGAGTTTTAATATAATAATATCTGCTTTAACCCCATCTATCATTTATATTATCATTGTATCCGCCGGATAAGTCGTAAAACATTTACGAATATTATAAACAAAATCTTCCTTACTCATCCACCCAATTATCAAAGTAATTAAAAACTGCCAGGCCTTTAATTCCGTGCAGGAACTTCAGGCTTTTAATACCTCACAGGAAGTCATTTCAACAATTTTCTAGATAATTAAGTATAAAAATAGGCTGATTAGTTCCCCTTGTGTAATTCTCATAACAGTGAACGTACAGATCGAAATTCAAAATTAGATACGATAATACATGTATCTATTACGTGTTTTCACTGACTGCCAAACTGAACAATGTCAGCACTAAAGGTTTCTGAGGATATATCATGTTTTCTTTCAATCGTTAAGAGAGGTTTGATTCAAAGGTACGAGTTTGTTTATAATTATACATGTCAGATTCACATATCTAATGCTTGATTATGATTATACCCGTAAGATTCATATATTTTTAATGTTTGATGTCAGATTCACATGCTTACTCCTCCTAGGCACCTGATCCCACCTCTGGTGTGTCCAGGGGTCCGTGTTTGCCCAACTATCTATTTTGTATTGCTTGTAGGAGTTATGAGATTGATCACTGTTCCGTTATCTTCACCTTGCATTCACATATTTAATGTTTGACCTCAGATTCACATATTTAATGTTTGATGTCAGATTCACATATTTAATGTTTGATATTTAATGCTTGATGTCAGATTCACATATTCAATGTCAGATTCACATATTTAATGTTTAATGTCAGATTCACATATTTAATGTGTGATGTCAGATTCACATATTTAATGTTTGATGTCAGATTCACATATTTAATGTTTGATGTCAGATTCACATATTTAATGTTTGATGTCAGACTCACATATCTAATGTTTGATGTCAGATTCACATATTTAATGTTTGATGTCAGATTCACATATTTAATGTTTGATGTCAGATTCACATATTTAATGTCAGATTCACATATTTAATGTTTGATGTCAGATTCACATATTTAATGTTTGATGTCAGATTCACATATTTAATGTTTGATGTCAGATTCACATATTTAATGTCAGATTCACATATTTAATGTTTGATGTCAGATTCACATATTTAATGTCAGATTCACATATTTAATGTTTGTCAGTTCACATATTTAATGTTTGATGTCAGATTCACATATTTAATGTCAGATTCACATATCTAATGTGTGATGTCATATTCACATATTTAATGTTTGATGTCAGATTCACATATTTAATGTTTGATGTCAGATTCACATATTTAATGTTTGATGTCAGATTCACATATTTAATGTCAGATTCACATATTTAATGTTTGATGTCAGATTCACATATCTAATGTTTGATGTCAGATTAACATATCTAATGTTTGATGTCAGATTCACATATTTAATGCTTGATGTCAGAATCACATATTTAATGTCAGATTCACATACTTAAAGAGACACTACAGCTCATTTTGCGTAAAAATCATGAAATCACAATTTTCCCAGTGCTTTTTCAATTTTTGTTGCATTGTTGAATGTATGAACTTTGCGAAAATAACACTTATTTAAAGTAAAAAATTCTCATTTTAACGTAAAATTTCATACTTTTTGATGGCCTATACAAAAAAATATCGAGTCTCCTCCTTTCGGTCTTCAGACGCATGCGCATAGACAGTAAACAGTGCAGCATGTCGTCCATGAGAGAAAGTGTAGTGGATAGATCCAGAATTTTGACAGATTCTGTGAGAAAAGAGGTTAAAATAAAATGAGATAAAACTCATATGTGAAATAAAATTGACCTTGCGATCAGTATGACTGTTGGAAAACAAAGGCCTAGGAGAAACGATTGTAACTCAGTGGTGGATCTAGGATTTCTGAAGGGGTGTGTGAAAATCAAATATTAGCCAAAGTAATCGGCTTTCTGGGTGCAAAATTTGGATTTTCACTCACAATTTGTGGCGAGAGGGGGGGGGGGGGATCCTGCCCCCCTCTAACTCTGCCATTGGGGCAAGCCGCGAAGACACTGTTTTAAAAGTAAGTGCTATTTTTATCTTAACACGACACGTGTTAGTTGTAAAAACATCGGTCAATTGGAACATGGAAGGGTTTCTGTTGAAACAATGATTTATATAATTATTTATTATAAGGAGCAGGGAATAATCTTATACTTGAAAGGTGTGGACCCCTTTGAAAGGGAATTCACAAATAATTTCCTACACAACACCTTTGCTGTCATTCAAAACCACGTGATGTAAATAAGCATTCAAAAGTAAGAGTCAGCATGAAGAAACCTTTGAATTCCGCACGATCTTCAAAGCGCATTTGAGAGTAAATTGATGCATCCCAATTGTTCAAAATTGTCAGTATCGATATGATATTTATCATTTTATCAATACGTGTTTTCAAAAACACTTTATTAAAATGTGGAAAATGAGCTGTAGTGTCTCTTTAAAGGAGCAGTCACACTTTACCGGATAGCATAAGCGGACGTCGCACAGATAAAAATAGTTTTGACATAATGCTGTCCGTTGGTATCCGTTGATGAAAGTCATTCTCACCGCTGCTCGGGGCTCCTGTGACTGGTGTATGTAGCGCATAAAACGCATAAGAACCGCACGATTACTGGACACGTACCGGGCAGTTAACGGTCGATTCACGGACAATAACGGACAAGTACCGGGTTAAACGAACATGGGACGCATGAGAAACTAATATAACGTTCTTTCAACGTTAGACAAACGGACTTGTAACGGCCATGTGACTGACAAAATGACTATAATCAAAAGCAGATATATCTTTTCAGATTTATTACCCTCGCGGACATATTTCCATGATGCCTCCAAAACGAAGGTCTACAAATATTGGGAAGGGTAAAAGCAGGACACGGGGTAAGGCTACAAGACACCCCCCCCCCCCCCATCTCCTCCCTTTGACAATGCTGAGGAAGTGCAGAATGTCCAAGATTCACTGGTAGAAATCTTGTCCGAATCTGGAGAGATTCCTGAACGCATTACCGTCTGAAGAACGGACAATTACTGGGTTAAACGAACGTGGGACGCATGAGAAACTGATATAACGTCCTTTACACGTTAGACGAACGGACTTGTACCGGTCTCGTGGTCCTCCGTTTGACAACCGTTAATAGACATGCGTTTCTTGTCCGTAAACATGCGGTAGGTGTCCATTACATCTTCGGTTGACCCGCTGCATGTCCGGTAGCAGTCCGGTCGTGACTCATGTCCACCGGATATTAACGGATGTCAACTGGACAAGTACAGGAAAATTTCAACGCATGAGTTCCGATTAAAACGCATAACAACGCAAAGGTACCGTACATTAAGCGGAGTCTATTGTCCGGTGGTGTCCGTTTCAAGTTTGAACATGCTCAAAACTTTCCGCCGGATAGACCGGACTTCGCCGGACAAGGAACGCATTCTCCGAAAGAGAAACGGACAAGAAACGCAAAGGAATGGACACGAACGGATTTACAATTTTGTTATCCGTTGGACATCCGTTAGCGTTATCTGGTAAGGTTTACTGCTGCTTGATGCTGGAATATGATTATACCCTCCAGATACATATACATGTATTTTATGTTTGATGTCAAATTCACATATAGTGTATTGAATACTTGATGTCAGATTTACTTATTGAATGCTTGATGTCAGATTTACTTATTAAATGCTTGATGTCAGATTTACTTATTAGATGCTTGATGCCAGATTTACTTATTGAATGCTTGATTTCAGATTTACTTATTGAATACTTGATGTCAGATTTACTTATTGAATACTAAGGCTTGATGTCAGATTTACTTATTGAATACTTGATGTCAGATTTACTTATTGAATACTTGATGTCATATTTACTTATTGAATACTTGATGTCAGATTTACTTATTTAATGCTTGATGTCAGATTCACATATTCAATGCTTGAATTTGATTATACCCGCTAAATTCTCATAAAACGTCTCTACACGGGTGGATAGCTCTGGAGTGGGAAGTAAAACAAAACGCAAGCACAGAATCGACATCCGGGAATGCGGTTATCAGCCGAATCCTAAATTCACAAACTATAGTATGCACAGTCCACAGTTCACGGCGATTTACAAGTAGTCCTTCTCTGTAGTGGTTTATTGAGTCGACTCGCAAAGCAAGCTACTCCTCGACATTAGGCCAGTCCTGCGGATTGTCCTCTTCACTACCATCCTCATACGCAACTGAATATAGTTTGACTGGCATCAGCAGTGTATGTTAATTGTTTTGCACATAAAATTCTTAATAATGTCAATGGAAAGTATACATTGTTTGTAAAAGAATGTGAAAATATATTAGAATCAGGCATCGATAGCAGGTCTGCAAATGAAAACAGTTATGGGAAGATAAGACTTTGCGGGTATGAAAGCAGACACTGCATGTATTTCATTGAGTTTAAGATTTATTAATAAAGGTATGTATGATATATTCAAAATTTAGCCAAACAATAATGGTGGAAAACTTGTATAAAATATATCGAAATAATAGTATTTTAACCGCGCATGAATATAAGGAGGGGGAAGGTTAGGAGAATAAGAACTTCGTATTCCTTGATATTGCACTTAACTTTCCGTGATCAAATTATGAAAATCTTTGAAATAATATTCTAACACAATTATGACGAAAATATATCTAAAATAAACTAACAAATTCTATATTTGTTTTGTGTAAATAAATAAACAACGAACGAGTTAACATCATTTACATTCTCACGTGGTACATTTATGTGGGAATACGTCATGTAAACAAGACAAAGGAAGAGGCGATAAAGATATTTGAAGACTTCATTAGAACAATCTGTATCGATACTTGCTACAAACTGTGTCAGGGCTGTTACTTTTTTGTCTTTTGGGGTAGGCTTTTGATATTTGACCTGTACCGATAAGTGATCATCTCATGCAAATATGTTGGGTATCATGGGTATTGACCTTTGATCTTAAACTTGATATTCACACAACTTTTATGGGTAGATTCCTCAAGCCGATGTGTATTTTTCTTAATTTGTGACCTTGAAATTCCACAGATATCTAGTTAAGCATAGTACTTATGCATGTACATTTTGTTTTACCATACTTTAAAGATTAAGAAAATTAAAGCTCATAAGATGGCGCTTTATATACCTTCCCTTGTTGGAAATCGTGGACAAGTCGACTCTGAGGTCCTTGGTGTACTGGCTTCTCACCGCGGCAATCTGAGTTCGATTCTCGGGATCGACAGTGGTTGTATGCTAGATTGTATTGTGTATTGTAGCCCCACCCCCTCCCCCCGGACACGTGGGTTTCCTCCCACATCAATGACCCCTAAAATCGGAGCTGAGGAGATACAATATCATAAGTTGCAGAACTTCAATGTTAATCGTCGTAAAATAAAGAATTCAAACTTTAAACTTCTCTTAAATGTCGTTCGTAATTGAAATTAGTGAACAGATTCGTCTATCTTTACTGTCGACATCTCCGTGTAGTGTGTTCTTGTTGTGTTAGCAATTTCCTCGCAATAAACCAGCTATTCCAGAAACTTGTCTTATGCCATGAATGTCTGGAGTAGAACTGTCGGAACACCTGTGGGGTATCCTTGTCAGCAGTGATAGATCTCCCTCCCCGTGCTTAGTGCAATGCTACGGTGTTCTACAGTAACGATCGGGTGTCACGTGCAGATTGAAGGACGTGCTTTCAGCCAGCAGTTACAGCACTGTGATTGTCTGTGTTGTTAACTATTAGAACTGAAGCCAAATCCAGACACCAACTTAATGGGGACGAACCTCTTGGGTAACATCGTAGAACATGTTTATGGTTCTATTAAGAACGAAAGCTGGCTCAAGGCTTTGTAGGTATGTACTACGCCGATACATTCATCGAGGGAGACATAGCTTAACCAACGATAAAAGCCATTCGTCACAAAAACCCCAAAGTTATGACGATCTTTCAAGTATGCCCGGGAAATAAAAAGAGAATTTTTATGACATTAAAATCAAATTATTGTAATATCTCGATTTTCACCCCATCGACAAGGCAGTTTAAAAATACACAAGTAATCAAGCGAGACGTTACTTCCATTCAATCAACGTCAGAACAAGACCATAAAAAGATCAGGAGGTCTGCTACCAACCCTCACACGATCTGGCAGTTATTTTCACAAAAAACCCATCTCATTATTATTCAAAATAGCAGTGATATTTATTTCGCTTTTATATCTTCTTTCATACGCTAATATTGTTTGAGTGCAAAAATTGGAATTCTCTGCTTACAAAAATGGATACTTTTAACTCTCTCTCTCTCTCTCTCTCTCTCTCTCTCTCTCTCTCTCTCTCTCTTATGCTCTCCTGCATTATATCATGTGTTTTAAAATCTGGAGTAACTAAGAATAGCTTGAACCGATCGGCGCAAACATCTCAATCGTTGATTCAGCAATTTATTTGTAATCTGCACTTGATTGGTTGATCCGCTGACGGTTGGGATGGAAGCTTTTGATTATGACGTCAAAGACGATCAAAGAACGCATATAACGTCATATCATTGCTACCCCCCCCCCCCCCCCTCAAAGATCAACGAATCACTGCTACTTTTAAAATATCACATGCAAATACAATGTGAATATGAGCGTTGATAACCGCATTATTGATTTATTTACATGTATATACATTTCCAATGTTTTTGTCTTTGATATCTTTACAATTGTAATGATAGCCATTTCCCCATGTATGCGATGCAGTTGTGAACAATGCGCGTATGAATCTTGATACATATAGTACGTCTATATTTCAACGACTGGAAATTCCAACAATAATGATAAATAAATTCCATTTTGAAAATACATGAAAAGCGCTTCATGAAGTAGGCCAGTGCGAAGCATCACTGTTCACAACCTCCTGTATTCTCTAAAAATGAAATTCATTTCTTGATTAGCGCGCATTCAGTTGCACAATTTGCAGCAATTATCGACTCAGCACACTTAAAATATAACTAAAAACAAATATCGGATGTTTAATTAAGAAAATGTTGAATCACGTGATATTTATTCACAAAATAAGGACTCTAAACCACAGGACAAAATACAAGTTATCCTTGTTTTGTGTGACTTTCCGTTCACTTGTTCAGTTGATTTTGCCGGAACACTCCACTGTTAACGATACCTCTGATGGAACTTTCCACTTTCTATTTTACTTCGTTGATTCAGAGGGTATTATCATTATTCAGTCCACTCTTTGGACATGGCTTTCTGTACCCTAAGGTGCGGAGGTAGAGGAATGGGATACAGTTTTCAACTTCCTCTGAATCCTATTTACAGGTATGGAATCTAATTCAGGAGTGAGTTTACGTAGATCAAAAGGCCAAAATATTTCCCATAACATGATTCAAGTCAGATCCGATCGAATTCCGCCAGGAATTAATCAAATAACTTGAGAATTTTATGGCTAGGATTTCATAATTTCGATCGCATCGTTCCTCCCCAAAATACTTCTTGATATTACTTTATCAGAGGAAATTAGCTTATCATTAATTCCGATATGCCATAACATCTTAGCTAGCTGTGACATTACTCCTCTTCCGAGCGCCGTGCCACTCATCAAGTGGAATTGAAAGACACAAGAGTACTAGTTTCCACCGCGGGGCTCCACGGGACTTCGATTAACTTACTGGAACCACCTGTGTGAGCTCCGCTGTTAATGTGCCTTATGCCAGCTCTCATCCTCCCCATATCTTTCAGTTTCAATTTTCTGCATATGTGCCAAATTATTAAGTAATACGTAATGTTTTGCCGATTTTCTTGGTTCAACAGAAAGGAACATGATTGTATATTGCACAGAGGTATTCTTGGTTTGATATTCATTAATTCTACATAGCGCTCCAGACAATTCCGTTTGATGGGCTGGTAGGAATCAAACGAAAGAAGAAATTTTCTGGACTTTCAAACAAATAAATTTCTGGTTATAAACTGAGTTTTATTGTCTACCCATTAGTTATACTGGTAAAAAAAAAATAGTTACGATCATTAAACTCATTAATCCCATCCATACCGGACACGTGAACTGTGTGTGTGTGTGTGTATATATATATATATATATACATATATATATATATATATATATATATATATATATATATATATATATATTCTCAAGAATACTATCAGGTTTTTCTATTTCGTTTTCTTACCCTTTTTTTAAAACACTCATTTGACATTTTACTGGTTTTTAGTCCTCGATAAGGTAGCATTGAAAAGTCGTGCATTATCATTAAATTAACATATTGTTCCATTCTTCTATTACAATTCATTTGATGCCTTTCCTAACATCAGCTAATTGAAATGCACACTACACTACCATTGCGTTAAACTATGTTCAAGGATTGGTGGAACATTTCGCCGAAAACAAATTATACACGTGGTTTTTTTGTGTGTCTATTTAGCATGCAGGTATCACCACCTGCGGATGAACTCTCTAGTATGCAAGTGATGATGTTTTCATTCTTACGTGATAGATGTGTGTAAAACTGGCCTCTGATTTTTTAAATATGATATTCATCTCGCATACATTTTATTTGAATGATAAAAAATTGTGATTGATTGTTGCTCTCGATCAGACAAAACAAGGTTCAGATTGTGTTTTGGAATTTAATCAATTCAGAGAAAACACAAACGGGAAAAGATGTAAAGATCGATAAAACATGTGGTAATTTCACAGATAAAACGGACTTAAAATGATGCAAAGCTAACTTAGACATCATATTAAATTCTAAACGTGTAAAATATAGGTTACACATTGTATTTAATCTGTATAAGTGTAAAATATAGGTTACACATTGTATTTAATCTGTATAGGTGTAAAATATAGGTTACACATTGTATTTAATCTGTATAAGTGTAAAATATAGATTACATATTGTATTTAATCTGTATAAGTGTAAAATATAGATTACATATTGTATTTAATCTGTATAAGTGTAAAATATAGGTTACACATTGTATTGAATTTGTATAAGTGTAAAATATAGATTACACATTGTATTGAATCTGTATAAGTGTAAAATATAGATTACACATTGTATTTAATCTGTATAAGTGTAAAATATAGATTACATATTGTATTTAATCTGTATAAGTGTAAAATATAGATTACATATTGTATTTAACATGTTTACGTGTAATGATATGTTGTGATACAGCAAATATTTATACAAAACACGACACAGAGAATATTTTTATACAGTATACATATGGTATCCATATTATATAAATACTCTCCTGGTTGATGGTATGTATATTGTATAAATACTCCCCTGATTGATGGTATGTATATTGTATAAATACTCCCCTGGTTGATGATGTGTATATTGTATAAATACTCCCCTGGTTGATGATGTGTATATTGTATAAATACTCCCCTGATTGATGGTGTGTGTATTGTATAAATACTCCCCTGATTGATGGTATGTATATTGTATAAATACTCCCCTGGTTGATGATGTGTATATTGTATAAATACTCCCCTGATTGATGGTGTGTGTATTGTATAAATACTCCCCTGGTTGATGGTGTGTATATTGTATAAATACTCCCCTGATTGATGGTGTGTGTATTGTATAAATACTCCCCTGATTGATGGTATGTATATTGTATAAATACTCCCCTGATTGATGGTATGTATATTGTATAAATACTCTCCTGAGTGTTGAATATTGTTTAACGTCCCTCTCATGAATCTTTCACTCATATGGAGACGTCACCACTGCCGGTGAAGGGCTGCAAAATTTTGGCCTATGCTCGGCGCTTATGGCCTTTAAGCAGGGATGGATCTTTATCGTGCCACACCTGCTGTGACACGGGAACTCGATTTTTGCGGTCTCATCCGAAGGACGGCCCCCATTTAGTCGCCTCTTACAACAAGGAAGGGGTACTGAGGACTTATTCTAACTGATTTGAGAATGGTCATTATACGCGTACACATGTTTAGATTGACATTGAAACATTTATGTGTAAGAATATTTCAATAAATTAATTCAATATAGCAAATGTTAATGTGTAAAATTATTTTAATGGACAATAAGAAAAAGTTAATATGCAAAAATAACCTGTGTTTGCGTTCATCCTACATAGATATCTTCACGAATGTGAAAGATTGGGAAAAAATTTAATTCAAAGACATTTAAAATTATTTATATAAAAATGTAGCATTTAATACCCGAAAGTCGTAAAAATTAAATAAACTTTACCAACGATTCAAGCAAACACTCGTGTCTTTTATCTGTACATATCAAAACATCATATACATTTTGATCAAAACTCTTGAAATTTTCCCCTCTTCATTTCGTTTTATTACGTATGGGAATGTAATTTCAGGATATACTGTCTGCTTTCCTACTGTGATGTCAATAGACTCCATAAACATTAAGACCACAATAACACGGGAACCCGTGGCATCTAAAGCTGTACGTCCCAGACTACGGGATAGCCAGTCAAGACTTAATTAGTGATGGGGAGAGGACTTATTCCACACTGGTACGAATTTCGAGAAAGAAACACATACAATTATCAGGAAATTAATCAATTAGAAATATATCTAGAACATGGTGGAATAATTCCGTGCTTCCGAATGACCGAGATCTAACACTATAGGAACAAGCGTTCTGAGAGTATTGCATGGCAATACATAGTCCCCTACCGGTTGCAAAAATCATTGTACCACAACAATATTAAAAGTTCATTATGTAGGTTATGGTAAAAGCGAAAATAGGGGGAACCAGGATAGGAATGGTTGGTAATCAACTTCTATTCGAGAAGAGACTAGACCAGGAAAAAAGACGAATTTATAATTAGGTTTATGTCTTTAACCAAGTCAATAAACTGTGACATGTAGGTGATCATGAATAATTTAGCTATATTGTTGTATTACTATGCTAGAAGTTTTAATGAGTGTAGTATTCTTATCTACAGAGATAAAAAAAACTTGGATGTAAACTAACATATCATGCTATTTTTCTAAGTCCAAGGGCCATAACTTAATGGAAAATCAACGGAACGAGATGAAATTCGAATTTGATCTGTGACTTATTATGGCAAAGCAATGTACGGAAAACTGATAATTCATGCTATTTTTCTAAGTCCAAGGGCCATAACTAAGTGAACAAGATGTGTCTGTGAAACACAAATGCCCCCGATAATGGTAAATTCCGAAGATGGCCAACACGTATCTTGGTACCAGTAGAAAGATCTTGTCACAAGAAATGTTTATGTGCAATATGAAAGCTCTAATATTTACCATTTAGAAGTTATGATCAACGTAAAAAATTTTTAAAAGTAGGTCAATGTCAAGGTCAAAAGATTTAGTACCCACGGAAAGGTCTTGTCACAAGGAATACTCATGTGAAATATCAAAGCTCTAGCACTTACTGTTCAAAAGTTATTAGCTAGGTTAAAGTTTTCAAAAAGTAAGTTAAACTCCGAGGTCAAGGTCACAGAATAAAAAATGTTGGTACCCACGGAAAAGTTTTGTCACAAGATATAATATGTATATATCTAGAGTGTACTGTATGTATATGTCTAGTGTGTACTGTATGTATATATCTAGTGTGTACTGTACGTATATATTTGTATCTAGAGTGTACTGTACGTATATATTTGTATCTAGTGTGTATTGTATGTATATATCTAGTTTATACTGTATGGATATATCTAGTGTGTACTGTATGTATATATCTAGTGTGTACTATATGTATATATCTAGTGTGTACTGTATGAATATATCTGTATCTAGTATGTACTGTATGTATGTATCTAGTGTGTACTGTATGTATATATATAGTGTGTACTGTATGTATATATCTGTATCTAGTGTGTACTGTATGTATATATCTAGTGTGTACTGTATGTATATATATAGTGTGTACTGTATGTATATGTATAGTGTGTACTGTATGTATATATATAGTGTGTACTGTATGTATGTATCTGTATCTAGTGTGTACTGTATGTATATATCTATATCTAGTGTGTACTGTATGTATATATCTAGTGTGTACTGTATGTATATATATAGTGTGTACTGTATGTATATATCTAGTGTGTACTGTATGTATATATCTAGTGTGTACTGTATGTATATATCTAGTGTGTACTGTATGTATATATCTAGTGTGTACTGTATGTATATATATAGTGTGTACTGTATGTATATATCTAGCGTGTACTGTATGTATATATCTAGTGTGTACTGTATGTATATATCTAGTGTGTACTGTATGTATATATCTAGTGTGTACTGTATGTATATATCTAGTGTGTACTGTATGTATATATCTAGTGTGTACTGTATGTATATATCTAGTGTGTACTGTATGTATATATTTCTATCTAGTGTGTACTGTATGTATGTATATATCTAGTGTGTACTGTATGTATATATTTCTATCTAGTGTGTACTGTATGTATATATATATAGTGTGGACTGTATGTATATATATATTGTGTGGACTGTATGTATATATATATTGTGTACTGTATGTATATATCTAGCGTGTACTGTATGTATATATCTAGTGTGTACTGTATCTATATATCTCTATCTAGTTTGTACTGTATGTATATATTTAGTGTGTACTGTATGTATATATCTAGTGTGTACTGTATGTATATATCTCTATCTAGTGTGTACTGTATGTATATATCTAGTGTGTACTGTACGTGTATATCTAGTGTGTACTGTATGTATATATCTCTATCTAGTTTGTACTGTATGTATATATCTAGTGTGTACTGTACGTGTATATCTGTATCTATTGTGTACTGTATGTATATATCTATTGTGTACTGTATGTACATATCTAGTGTGTACTGTATGTATATATCTAGTGTGTACTGTATGTGTATATCTTTATCTAGTGTGTACTGTATGTATATATCTAGTGTGTACTGTATGTATATATCTAGTGTGTACTGTATCTATATATCTCTATCTAGTTTGTACTGTATGTATATATCTAGTGTGTACTGTATGTATATATCTAGTGTGTACTGTATGTATATATCTCTATCTAGTGTGTACTGTATGTATATATCTAGTGTGTACTGTACGTGTATATCTGTATCTATTGTGTACTGTATGTATATATCTAGTGTGTACTGTATGTATATATCTAGTGTGTACTGTACGTGTATATCTGTATCTAGTGTGTACTGTATGTATATATCTATTGTGTACTGTATGTACATATCTAGTGTGTACTGTATGTATATATCTAGTGTGTACTGTATGTGTATATCTTTATCTAGTGTGTACTGTATGTATATATCTAGTGTGTACTGTATGTATATATCTAGTGTGTACTGTATATATATATCTAGTGTGTACTGTATGTATATATCTAGTGTGTACTGTATGTATATATCTAGTGTGTATTGTATGTATATATCTAGTGTGTACTATATGTATATATCTAGTGTGTACTGTATTTATATATCTGAATCTAGTGTGTACTGTATGTATATATCTAGTGTTTACTGTATGTATATATCTAGTGTGTACTGTATGTATATATCTAGTGTGTACTGCATGTATATATCTGTATCTAGTTGTGTACTGTATGTATATATCTAATGTGGACTGTATGTATATATCTAGTGTGTACTGTACGTATATATTTGTATCTAGAGTGTACTGTACGTATATATTTGTATCTAGTGTGTATTGTATGTATATATCTAGTGTGTACTGTATGTATATATCTGTATCTAGTTGTGTACTGTATGTATATATCTAGTGTGGACTGTATGTATATATCTAGTGTGTACTGTACGTATATATTTGTATCTAGAGTGTACTGTACGTATATATTTGTATCTAGTGTGTATTGTATGTATATATCTAGTGTGTACTGTATGTATATATCTAGTGTGTACTGTATGTATATATCTAGTGTGTACTGTATATATATATCTAGTGTGTACTGTATGCATATATCTAGTGTGTACTGTATATATATATCTAGTGTGTACTATATGTATATATCTAGTGTGTACTGTATTTATATATCTGAATCTAGTGTGTACTGTATGTATATATCTAGTGTGTACTGTATGTATATATCTAGTGTGTACTGTATGTATATATCTAGTGTGTACTGCATGTATATATCTGTATCTAGTTGTGTACTGTATGTATATATCTAGTATGGACTGTATGTATATATCTAGTGTGTACTGTATATATATATATAGTGTGTACTGTATGTATATATCTAGTGTGGACTGTATGTATATATCTAGTGTGTACTGTACGTATATGTCTAGTGTGTACTGTATGCATATATCTAGTGTGTACTGTATGTATATATCTAGTGTGGACTGTATGTATATATCTAGTGTGTACTGTATATATATATCTAGTGTGGACTGTATGTATATATCTAGTGTGTACTGTATATATATATATCTAGTGTGTACTGTATGTATATATCTAGTGTGGACTGTATGTATATATCTAGTGTGTACTGTATGTATATATCTAGTGTGTACTGCATGTATATATCTATATCTAGTGTGTACTGTATGTATATATCTAGTGCGTACTGTATGTATATATCTAGTGTGTACTGTATGTATATATCTAGTGTGTACTGTATGTATATATCTGTATCTAGTTGTGTACTGTATGTATATATCTAGTGTGGACTGTATGTATATATCTAGTGTGTACTGTACGTATATATTTGTATCTAGAGTGTACTGTACGTATATATTTGTATCTAGTGTGTATTGTATGTATATATCTAGTGTGTACTGTATGTATATATCTAGTGTGTACTGTATGTATATATCTAGTGTGTACTGTATATATATATCTAGTGTGTACTGTATGTATATATCTAGTGTGTACTGTATGTATATATCTAGTGTGTACTATATGTATATATCTAGTGTGTACTGTATATATATATCTAGTGTGGACTGTATGTATATATCTAGTGTGTACTGTATATATATATATCTAGTGTGGACTGTATGTATATATCTAGTGTGTACTGTATATATATATCTAGTGTGTACTGTATGTATATATCTAGTGTGGACTGTATGTATATATCTCGTGTGTACTGTATGTATATATCTGTATCTAGTGTGTACTGTATGTATATATCTAGTGTGTACTGCATGTATATATCTATATCTAGTGTGTACTGTATGTATATATCTAGTGTGTACTCTATGTATATATATGGTGTGTACTGCATGTATATATCTGAATCTAGTGTGTACTGTATGTATATATCTATATCTATTGTGTACTGTATGTATATATCTAGTGTGTACTGTATGTATATATCTAGTGTGTACTGTATGTATATATCTATATCTAGTGTGTACTGTATGTATATATCTGTATCTAGTGTGTACTGTATGTATATATATAGTGTGTACTGTATGTATATATCTAGTGTGTACTGTATGTGTATATCTAGTGTGTACTGTATGTATATATCTGTATCTAGTGTGTACTGTATGTATATATCTAGTGTGTACTGTATGTATATATCTAGCGTGTACTGTATGTATATATATAGTGTGTACTGTATGTATATATCTAGTGTGTACTGTATGTATATATCTAGTGTGTACTGTATGTATACATCTAGCGTGTACTGTATGTATATATCTAGTGTGTACTGTATGTATATATCTAGTGTGTACTGTATGTATATATCTAGTGTGTACTGTATGTATGTATCTAGTGTGTACTGTATGTATATATCTAGTGTGTACTGTATATATATATATCTGTATCTAGTGTGGACTGTACGTATATATCTAGTGTGTACTGTATGTATATATCTAGTGTGTACTGTATGTATATATCTAGTGTGGACTGTATGTATATATCTAGTGTGTACTGTATATATATATCTAGTGTGGACTGTATGTATATATCTAGTGTGTACTGTATATATATATATCTAGTGTGGACTGTATGTATATATCTAGTGTGTACTGTATATATATATCTAGTGTGTACTGTATGTATATATCTAGTGTGGACTGTATGTATATATCTCGTGTGTACTGTATGTATATATCTGTATCTAGTGTGTACTGTATGTATATATCTAGTGTGTACTGCATGTATATATCTATATCTAGTGTGTACTGTATGTATATATCTAGTGTGTACTCTATGTATATATATGGTGTGTACTGCATGTATATATCTGAATCTAGTGTGTACTGTATGTATATATCTATATCTATTGTGTACTGTATGTATATATCTAGTGTGTACTGTATGTATATATCTAGTGTGTACTGTATGTATATATCTATATCTAGTGTGTACTGTATGTATATATCTGTATCTAGTGTGTACTGTATGTATATATATAGTGTGTACTGTATGTATATATCTAGTGTGTACTGTATGTATATATCTAGTGTGTACTGTATGTATATATCTGTATCTAGTGTGTACTGTATGTATATATCTAGTGTGTACTGTATGTATATATCTAGCGTGTACTGTATGTATATATATAGTGTGTACTGTATGTATATATCTAGTGTGTACTGTATGTATATATCTAGTGTGTACTGTATGTATATATCTAGTGTGTACTGTATGTATATATCTAGTGTGTACTGTATGTATGTATATATCTAGTGTGTACTGTATCCATATATCTCTATCTAATGTGTACTGTATGTATATATCTAGTGTGTACTGTATGTATATATATAGTGTGTACTGTATGTATATATCTAGTGTGTACTGTATGTATATATCTATATCTAGTGTGTACTGTATGTATGTATCTATATCTAGTGTGTACTGTATGTATATATCTAGTGTGTACTGTATGTATATATATAGTGTGTACTGTATGTATATATCTAGTGTGTACTGTATGTATATATCTGTATCTAGTGTGTACTGTATGTATATATCTAGTGTGTACTGTATGTATATATCTAGTGTGTACTGTATGTATGCTTATGTTAACCGGAGATGTTTACACGTCACATGCTGTCTGACGTGTTTCATACCGAGTGCTAGGCCGTTCTTGAGACATTAATTTTAACTACGGATTACTCCGTTTACCTGATCAAGACATAGGGCTCATGGCGGGTGCGAGCGGTCGACAGGGGATGGTTACTCCTCCTAGGCACTTGATCCCACCTCTGGTGTGTCCAGGTGTTCGTGTTTGCCCAACTCTCTATTTTGTATCGGTTATGGGAGTTATGAGATTGATCAATGTTCGTTTTCTTCACCTTCCATGATGAGAACATCAATGATAGCCTCTCACTGGTATGTCTCTTATAATGACATAAATTGTGATATCAATAAAGAAAATACGGAATTAATTAATGTAGAAATCACTGAGAAAGATAAACATTTACCTTGATTTTCCAGCCTTCCACAGTTACAGTATATGTGAAATGTTTCTACCCTTCGTGAAGCGCATGGTATAGTTTATATGGCAGTCTTTTTAAAATTTAAATACCTCTCTCTTTCTCTCTCTCTTCGGACGGAAAACAAATTTGTTGTTTTATGACAATGTGTTTGTTTTGAGAGATGGTTTGTTTATAAATTATCTTCAAGGTCTGGTCATGTCTTGCAATCAGTAACTTTTCTGAAAATAATTCAATAGATTGATCTTTGGTCATCGCCAAAGAGTGTCGACAAAGTCGACTAATACTCACCTCGATTTATCTATTAAATGTAGTCAACCTGCAGGTATGTTCGGTGACAGGGGACAGTTTCGCACTACAACCCGGTCAACTTTCTTTAAAAAATGGAAATGTAATTGTCAAAACGTATATTCTAAAATTATTTTGCACGTTTTACCAATTAATATCACTTCAAATATGGGGTATTTCCTTCTTTTTAAAAATTTGACCCGGCCTATAGTTCGAAACTATACCCTGCTACCTATACAATATTGTAAAGATATACATGTAGGAAATACGATCTCAATCCGTAGATAGTTCTACATATTTCATTCCACAAAATACATGTACAAGTTTCTACCATTTTTCTGAAATCTACATTCTAAACTTTTAGTATCTTTCAAACAAACAAACCGGCCGCGGTAGCTCAGTGATAAAGAGTTCGCTTCATAACCGGGAGGTCTTTCATTAGACCTCCTCTAGAATATGCATCTGAAGTATGGGGTGGGTGTTCAAATCAAGATTCTGAAAAACTACAGTTAGCAGTTATCATTGGCATCACGGGAATCTCTATATTTCGAAACTGGTTGGGAACCACTTATTGTTAGAAGATTGACAAAATTAAGAATAACTATGTACAAAATTTATCACAATATGGTACCCGAGTATCTGAAAGAAATTTTACCAAATATTCGTTCACATGAATTAAATTACGATACAAGACAATAGGAAAATCATGGCATTCCTAAATGCAGATTAAACATCTATGAATCATCTTTTGTAGCAAGAGAGGTACGTGAATGGAATTCCTTGTCCCTAGGAACAAGGCAAATCTACGACACTAAGCTGGTTTAAAAAAAATTACTCCTCCAAAAATCGCACCTTCCATCCTTTTTTTCTTTCGGAGAACGCTGTTGGAACGTAATACATTCGAGACTAAGACACAAACGTGTATTGAATATAGATTTATTTAGATGTAACATCATTGACAGTCCTTTGTGTACTTGTGGTAAAGTAGAAGATGCTTACCATTTCTTTTTCTCATTTGCAAAATACACCGCCCCAAGAAATTACCCATTTAATGCTATTTTTAGAATGGATAATTTGCATATAGTAGACACGCATGTATTATTATGGTGAGATAACGCAATCAGTACCACAGAAAATGAAGAATTATTTTCCTATGTTCAGTTATTTATAAAGAGATCTGGTCGTTTTTAGTTGATGGAATTTACATAGCGATTACTTTGTACGTACTACATGCATATATTAATCAATTGTACCTACATGTATATATTAATCAATTGTACTTATATATCTACAGATATAATTATAAGTATTTGACCTAGTATCCATGTTGTGGATCCGACACTCTAAGGTATCGGGTGTTGTTGGAACTTTAGTGCTTTTATAAAGATATAATTATTGATATACATGTAATTGCTTTATGAAAGCTAATCATTTTTTTACCTTTGATATACCTTTGTGTTTCATTTCTTGAACATTATCATATATGTAATCAATTGTCATATAGGAGAGGGCGTTCTAAGTTTTAAGAACTTGTGCTCAATCCGTCTGTAATAACATCTAGACAATAAAATATGTTGAAATCAACCGGGAGGTCGTGAGTTCGAGCCCCGCTCGTGCCATGGTCGCGTTAATCCTAAGCCGTTAAAATAGGTAGTGATTGCTCCTTCGCCAAACGCTCGGCATTTAAAACTGAGAATCACGGGTCTTTCAGACATGTCCTTTAAAATGGAGGTCCCGTGTCGCGACAGGCGTTGGCACGATAAAGGACCCTCACTGCTACAGCCCTGAGCACTGAGCATACATGTAGGTCTAAATCTGTAGTACTTCATCTACAGCTTGTGACGTCTCAATAGAAGTGAAACTTCTCAACGGGATGTAAACAACAAATAATTAATCAAACAAAGGGCATACTTGAAAAGAGAGCTTGTTTGTAATTTGAAGGATACATTTATAGTGATTTCGCAATGTACGTATGTTATATGATATTCAACTTAAGGTGGCTTAATACATACTTACACAGTTTCTCAATTCAGCATAAATGATTTGATTATGAAAGATATGATAATATATAATTAGTACAAACATGTTACATGCATGTAAAAAAAAAAAAAAGCAGGAAATATCCAAATTGGGTTTTAAAAAGTATTATTTCAAAAAGTTTATGTAATAAATATGAACAAAAGACTCTTGACAGATTTGAATTCAATGTCTGCACTAACTCAATGCTTTATCCACTGAGCTATGATGATAGACAAACAAATCCATTCATACAAAAAAAAAATAAAAAATAAAAAATTCAAAAAAAAAAAAAAAAAAAAATCTTGTCATATAGTATCATAAAAAGTATACGTCTTGGTGTAATGAGCTACCCTAAACTATAAATAATAAAACTATACACTATAGTTACGAGTATTCGAAAGTTTTCATGTAAGAATCCAATGCGTAGGGATTTAAAGTGTGTGATATATATCTTTAATGCATACACGAGCAAATTAAATCAAGGTATATATAATGTAAATTCCAAACACTTTTTTTTTTTTTTTTTTTTTTTAAATATTTCAACAGTTTACCAGTCTTCTTCAGTCGTGTTTCATGTGACTAAAAAATTAATTCCGATGAACACAAAAGTCCTGAAAACTGAAAAGAAAATTTTACAGCTCGGAACACTACGTTTGATTACGTTATTGTTTAAGATTTGGAATATTGATTAACGACCTTACATGACCACAAAACGTCAGAACAAAAGAATTTAAAAACCACGACTCGAAGGTGGGTGTAATTATGAAAAGTGCATTTAGATTAAGTTCTGATAGATCTATCGCTACGTAATTAAACCTGCATTTATATAGGTACAAGGTTACGCAATAATTTATCCACCCTGAAATAAAAAAGAAAAGAGAAAAATGGACTATCATTTTGATCTTATTCTACAATGCCAAACTTCGATACACCCGTAGACACTACAGAATACGATATTACTATATACTTTTTAAACTAACTTTCTGTTTACGAAAGCCATGGAGATATGTGCCTTTATCTAACCCTGTCTGTCAGGTGTCGAAGTGGTACGCATGTCTTCACTAATTATAATCTCATCAAATGCACTGAGATTATCGATGTATTATAACGAGACGTTTTCCTTCACTTCTCGTACCCCCTTGCACTGTAAATAAGTACTGTGTAACAATTGTAATATATTTATTCAGGCTTTTTAAACTCCATCAACTTGAAATGATAATAATTTTTGCCATTGACAAATCGTATGATGATCGAGGAGGTCCCTGTCTGATTGCTGCCGGTCAATGTAGCATGGAATGATTTATCCAATTTTGTTGCTTGGGTTTTCTCATTACTCATACTCAGACAAGAAATCTATGTAATATGAAAAGTTTATCTCTACTAAGAGTCTTCTTACCAAATGAGAGAGAGAGAGAGAGAGAGAGAGAGAGAGAGAGAGAGAGAGAGAGAGAGAGAATATCACCCATAAAACAAGAAGAGTTTGTTATTTATTATGATGAAAATTAACATATCCCACGACCCTAAATAATTTCATAGATATATTTCTCAGATTTTTTTAATTGGAAAATTATCAGCATACTCTTTGCAAACTAAGTACACTGGTTATGTCGGGAACTATAGCAGTTTAATGCTCTAAGTTGTGGAATATTCCACATTTCTTAGACACCTTACGTCATCTCTAATAATAGAACATTGTCACCGGAATGGAAATATCGTGGTTCCGTCAACCGAAAACTTATAGTATATCCCTAGATTAACCTCTACAATAGAAGATATCTATTGAATAACTACAATGTAATACAGTAGAATACATCTTTTGATTAACTGGGTGTCGTAAAAGGTATCTTTTGAATAAATACTGTCGTAAAATGTATCTTTTGAATAACAACTGTTGTAAAATGTATCTTTTAAATAAATACTGTCGTAAAATGTATGTTTTGAATAACAACTATAGTAAAATGTCGTGAACTGTACCTTTTGAATAAACAATGTCGTAAAATGTATCTTTTCAATATCAACTGTCGTAAAATGTCGTGAACTGTACCTTTTGAATAAATACTGTCGTAAAATGTATATTTTGAATAACTACTGGAGAAAACATGTATCTTGTCAATAAATATAAGTCTTTTATGACTACTAATTAAGGCATAAATGCATCTTTTTAAAAAAAACTAATAAATGAAAGTCACCTTGGGAATACGACTTAATACGATTTCAAAGATCGGGTGGTAATTTGTCTTCTTCTGTGTTGTTTCTATGTCTGCTGGTTGTAGGCTGTTAACAACTCCATTCAATGCTTTTTAAGGAGGTATGCTACACCAGAGAAATTTGATGTAGATGAAAAGTGGAGGATGTGTTGAACAATATTTTGAAGTTGAAAATTTTCATATTGACTTTATTTTGTCAAAAAATACAGTTTTAGTAGAATGTACTCTAAAAAAATTTTTAAAACCCCTGCTGGACTCGAACCCGAGACCTACAGTTCAGTTGTCGGTACTCTAACCTACTGAGCTACTCGGCTAGGTATTTAAATGGAAAAGGAAAAGTCAAATATTGCTGATATCGATTTTTTCATCCATGTTTTTAAAGGAAGTCAGCCATTATGACGATGTAGAGTACTACCTTAATGTTTATAGAAAAGTCGCCATGTTTACGTGAAGTGCCACAAATTTTGGCCTACGCCTATACCCCCCTCCCGTTTTAAAGATATCCGAAAGACACGTGACATTCATTTCGGATGCCGGGCGTTAAGCGAGGGAATGGTCACTAGTCACTACTTTATACTTATTTAAACGTCATAAGCTTAAGATAAACTAGGCGCCGAGATTAAAAAATCGAACCTGACACCCCCCCCCCCCATCTCCAAAGGAGGGAGTATAAGTAAAAAAATCGTGAGAGATGAGAAAGATAGTTTTTTTAACACTGTTATTTTTTATGAGCAAGATAGTTTCTCACCAGTATTACTAATTTGATGACAAAGATAGTTTCTTTTCGCCAGCATTACTTTTCTATGTGCAAGATACATAGTTTCTCACTAGTATTATTTGTTTTATGTGTAAGACAATTTCCCACCATTATTACTTTTCTATGAGCAAGATATTTTTCACCAGTAAACTTTGACATATGAAAATTTAAGTGGAAAATTTGAAATTAGAATTGAAAATGCCCAATTAGGCGCTTAACAGATAAGTTACCCTCGCATGGAATAAACCAGGAATAAACAACCAATACTTTAAAACGTCAAAGCAATCTCGATTATTATTTATAAGATATTTTATGGATTGTGTTTTTCTCTGTTAAAGAGTAAGTCAAATAATTATTAATCAAATTATTCAAGAAAAGAAATTCATTGCCATTCTTATCAAGAAAATGAATTCAACTGAATAAAATCAATAAAACAACACAAATATCAAGATCAACCATCAATCACACAATTAACAAAATATATCAGAAAAAACGACTCTGTAATAAAAGGAACTAATTTGAATTCAAAACTGGCACGATGCCTTCGTTTCCTGGTAATTTTATAGTAAAAATAAACACCTAAGGCAAGTTCATGTAAAACCTATTAATTTGCTGTTAAGTTAGCAGTGCTTATGTACCTTCATACCACACAGTTCAGACAATGCATTCTTTGACACCGTTTTGCAGCAGCCTGGCTTTTGTCAGTGATAGTGAGTAAAACTTGTCAAGAGTGGAAATGTTGGATTAAAAAAAAAATCTTTGAAAACAATGAGGTATACTATATACACGTACCGGTATTCAGAATTTTGAAATACTTGCGTTCAATTTCAAGGACAATATTCTCGTTAGCATATGTCATGCTGATATGGTATATTAATCGTGGGTGATGATAAAAATCAGACCCTTTACATTTTGAAAACAACTTCATGAATTGGAAGAAATCTTACTATCTAAATTTAACTTTTAGAGAATCACAAAGTAGAAGCAAAACTAAAGTTCAATAGTTTATTTTCCTTAGGTCTCAGCTGTTAGCTTCGAATTTCCAATAAATGTTATTTAGGCTCCTAGCTTAGAAACATATGTTTAAAAAAATCTGAATTGTGTGAAAATGGTCATCTTTCCTATGCTCTCTGATATAAATTTTCATATAGCCCGACAAAATTCTGCACGCCCCTTTGAAATCAGAAAAGGGAAAATCGTTAATCTGATAACTGAAAACATTATTAGAACTACGTTATCAGCGTTACAGATACTCAATCACAAGAAGATTCATATTTGAGGTTTTTTTTTATCTGTGTTTTCAGTTCTCAGTATCTGGTAACCTAACATGGCTACGTCAACAAACGCAACCATTCGAAGCTGTGAGTTCTAGGATCGCACGCGGCTTTAATGAATGCTTGAAGGTAAGTTCGGACACATATGTAATGAGGAAGTCAGACTTACTTCTGCAGCTTTCAGCAATAAAGACTAAGGAATAGTACATACGCATACATTACAAATCTAGGTATACAGATTGTGTATTGTAACGTGCGCGCATACGTAAATATGCTTTTAGAATTACTGTACTATTCCTAAGTACCCGATCCCACCTCTGGTATGTCCAGGGGTCCGTGTTGATCCTTTTTTGTGTTCTGTGTAGGATTTATGACATTGATCACTGTTCATTATCTCAACTTTTTCATAAACATTGATACAATAGAGACTATAAGAGATAGAATATACACATACTAAAAAATACACATTTTCAAGAATATACACTTAATAATGAAAGGTGAAGATAACGAACAGTCATAAATCTCATATAAGCGATACTAAATAGAAAGTTGGTCAAACACGGACCCCTGGATATACCAGAGGTGGGATCAGGTGCCTAGGAGGCGTAAGTATCCCCTGTCGACCGGTCACACCCGCCGCGAGCCCATAGATATGATATACAAGTGAGACTGAGGAATATCATATACAGATGTAATGCAGCTTTTAAAATGAAAACACGTGAAATACAGAATCAGGGAATAGTGTTTACATGCTCCTAGAAAATATATCTATCAACCAAAATCATATCTAATACAGAAAAATCTATAACTTGCACACCATGGCAGCTGCCGCACTTTGGATGAAAACAATCACGTGATAATACCTGTCAGACATACATAAAACAATCACGTGATAATACCTGACTGACATACATAAACCGGTAAAAGTACATATGTACAAAGTGTTGGCATATCAATGGCTGAAAAGTTTGAGAATAAGGTTTCAAAAAGAACGCAATAAAAAATATATATAAAAACATGTCAAAATAAAGAATAATTGAAATATTTCAGAATAAAAACATAGAAAAGTGACTGACTGATTGATTGTATATTGTTGAGATTCTTTGATCCATATGGAGACGTCACCATTGCCGGTGAAGGGCTGCATTTGGGCCCATGCTCGGCGCTTACGGTCTAAGAACAGGGAGGAATTTTTATCGTGCCACACCTGCTGTGACACGGGGCCTCAGTTTTTGCGGTCTCATCCGAAGGACCGCCCCATTTAGTCGCCTTTTACGACAAGCAAGGGGGTACTGAGGACATATTCTAACCCGGATCCCTACGGGAATACATTGTAGATAGATATGGAATAAATTGTTCATAAAAAGGAGATATCATTATCAATACTTCTATAATATACATGCAATCACAATGGAGACAGTAAAACGTTATAAACAGAAAAAAGAAATAATTTCTACACATACAATAAAGACGCAATAAGGAATTTGTAATTTCATGATAGTTTGATAGAGACCATGCATACAAGAAGACGGACATTGATGTAGTTTACAGCCCGATTTCTCTGTTCATGCTTAGATCAATAGGATTGATTGATTGTACCTTGCTTAACCTCTCTCTCGAGAATTTTTCACTCACATTGAGACGTCACCAAGACCGGCGAGGGGCTGCAAATTTAGGCCTTTGCTTGGTGATTATGGCCTTTGACCAGTGAGGGTTTTTTTTTTAGCGTGCCACACCTACTGCGACACGGGACATCTGTTTCTAAGGTCATCTCCGATGACCCGTGACATTCACATCTGATATCGAGCGGTTGGCGATGTAACTGTCACTACCTGTTTTAACGACTTAGGTCTGTCGCGGCCGGGATTCGTACCCCAGCCTTCGGCATGTGGGGCGAACGCTCTAACCACTAGGCCAACGCGGCGATCAAAGGAAAAAAAATATTTATGTACAAATTATAGCATAGTCTCGAATATCGACAATAATCGGAAACATGATTGGTTGTATATTGTTTAACATTTTTCACATATGGACAGCTGATGGAGGTGAAGATAACGAACAGTGATCAATCTCATAACTCCCATAAGAGATGTGATGTCACCATGGTAGGTGAAGGGCTGCGAAATTTAGGCCTATGTTCGGTGCTAACGACCTATGAGCAGGGAGGGATCTTTATCGTTCCACACCTGCTCATCCGACACGTGCGACAAGCAAGGGGTGCTAAAGACTTATTTTAACCCGTATCCCACATCAAGGAAACATGGATTATCGACAATAATGGAAACATGGATTATTATTGATATGATTTCCTTGTCCTGAACTTTGCTATTCCAGAGTGAGAAAGTTTCCCAGTTTACTTTGGAAGGTCGGTGGTCTCTTTCCAAGTACATTGTATATGAGTTTTCTCTTCCACCAATAAAAACTGGGCGCCACCAGATAACTGAAAAATTGTTAAGTGTGGCGAAAAACAGCAAAACCATCAATCCAGAGTTAGTCTACGTTTTACCAACCCTGGATTCACATCTCGACTAAGCTATTGACCTGCCACGTTGATAAGTGGAACAATTGTACTTAAGGTCTTGACACTCAGATTGTCTACCTTGTATTTGACTTAGGTTAAACTCTTTATCTACAACTTTAAAGAGATTGTAAATTTCTAGGGATTTAGTGTTATTAACCTATTTTAAAGGGAAGTAGAAACGGAGAAGAGATACCTATCAAATGAGATTTTACAAGCTTAAGAAAGAGCATTACAAAAATATTTCTATTTCAAAATCTCTGCCACCTTCAGCTAGAGCTCTTGATTTCAAAGTAGATGGAGGACCACGCTGATGTGTTATCACCACTCCTGATGGAAAAACAGAACTAGGACATACCTACCTATCTGTGCGTCATATGATGAGCCATAAATACCCAGCTACAAACATCATGTCCTCTGCTCTAGGTTCCCTCTTTTGTGGTTATAAGATACAAAGATCGTGTTTCTAATTTCCAATTTCTTCCGGTTTCTCGTGTACTCTGTTCTTTGGTACAATCCTCCCACGGTTTTTTGGTTTCCTCTAATCGTTGCATTCACCAAGGTATACCCCAGGTTTCTTCACTGATTTATCTCTAAAAAGATGGTCAAAATCCTTAACGCCTTTTCACCCGGGCTTGTAGGAACAGGGGACTCCATCCCCTTAAATTTCAAATTCACATAGTAAATCGGGGGTGGGGGTGTCTAAAAATAATGGTTTGTCCATCCTTCCAGATGAACTTCGCTTTCTATTTACCTATTTCTGTTGAATCCCTTTACCTCATCGGTATCTCGAGCATTCGTTTCGTAACCGGGAGGTCGTGAGCTCGAGTCATGGTCCAGCTAAACCTAAGACGTAAAAATAGGTAGTGGTTGCTCCTTCGGCAAACGCTCGGAATTTAGAAGTGAGATTCACGGGTCTTTCGGATATGGTCTTAAAAACAGAGGTCCCGTGTAGCGACGGGCGTTGGGACGTTAAAGACCTTCACTGCTACGGCCCAGAGATCTGATGTCAAGCCTAGATTTAAAATTGTTAGTATTTCAGCTGATGTCTCAGCATTATAAATGATATATACCAGTGGATATCCGGGTTAGAAAAGGTCCTCAGTACCCCTTGCTTGTCGAAAGAGGCGACTAAATGGGGCGGTCTTTCGGATGAGACCGCTAAATCCGAGGCCCCGTGTCACAGCAGGTGTGGCACGATAAAAATCCCCCTGCCCAAAGGCCGTACATTTTGCAGCTTTTCACTGGCAATGATGGCGTCTCCATATGAGTGAAAACGTTAAACAATATATAATCAATCAATCTCGAAGGGAACTAAAACTAACATAAGAAACAAACACAGGTCCATTCTTCGCCTTACATCATGAATTTTCGTAGACATTAGGATGCACCCGTCTTTATTTACCCCTGTATCTCGTACATAACTGGTGAGACACAAGTGGGGCCTCTCAAAAGATTGCGATGCCTATGTTCGTGGAATCACGATTTTACTTTGTTTTTGTGAAAAATTTCAGTTTGAATGGGGGTCTGGGGCCTCCAGTGTGTCGAGGACGACGCCATGGTGGGATCCAGCCCCCTGTTCATTCTTTCGAAAATATCTAAGTTCGCGCCCTTCGCAACCGATCGTTAAACCTTCCAAGATGACCACCACAAAAATACTGATTGGACATGGTACATGTACTATAACTCCCACAGAATATACACTGTAAAGGTAACGCTTCCACAAACAGTGGCGGATCCAGAAATTTATGAACAGGGGAGGGGGCGCAGTAAAAGGTTGGGGTCTGGGGTTCAACTTAAGACCCCCAGTAGGTCGAAGGCGAAGTCATGGGGGTGGGGTGGGGATGGCTATCTCCCCGAGCCTACCGAGTTCGGACGAAATAAAACGTATATAATTTAGTGCTTGGGGGCATATTACATCAACATGTAATTGTTATTGCCTATGTGTAGGACGAATAACAATAGTAATGATATAACATAGCAATAGTGTCACATGAATGACAATAGTAATGATATAGCATAGCAATAGTGTCACATAAATAACAATAGTATTGATATAGCATAGCAATAGTGTCACATGAATGACAATAGTAATGATATAGCATAGCAATAGTGTCACATGAATGACAATAGTAATGATATAGCATAGCAATAGTGTCACATGAATGACAATAGTAATGATATAGCATAGCAATCATGTCACATGAATGACAATAGTAATGATATAGCATAGCAATAGTGTCACATAAATAACAATAGTAATGATATAGCATAGCAATAATGTCACATGAATGACAATAGTAATGATATAGCATAGCAATAGTGTCACATGAATGACAATAGTAATGATATAGCATAGCAATAGTGTCACATGAATGACAATAGTAATGATATAGCATAGCAATAGTGTCACATGAATAACAATAGTAATGATATAGCATAGCAATAGTGTCACATGAATGACAATAGTAATGATATAGCATAGCAATAATGTCACATGAATGACAATAGTAATGATATAGCATAGCAATAATGTCACATGAATGACAATAGTAATGATATAGCATAGCAATAGTGTCACATAAATAACAATAGTATTGATATAGCATAGCAATAGTGTCACATGAATGACAATAGTAATGATATAGCATAGCAATAGTGTCACATGAATGACAATAGTAATGATATAGCATAGCAATAGTGTCACATGAATAACAATAGTAATGATATAGCATAGCAATAGTGTCACATGAATGACAATAGTAATGATATAGCATAGGAATAGTGTCACATGAATGACAATAATGACATTGTATATAAACTTGTGTCGTCTAAATGGCAATTATGATGAATAATACGTAGATATATATGCACACACAGACAATATATATATATATATATATATATATATATATATATATATATATATATGCCTAGACACACATACATGTGTACTCAAACTTTGTCATTATATCCTCAATGTTAATATAATAGTAGTTTTTGGCAGTTTTATAGCATTTTTAGCATGATAAGGGATTTTCCAAGGTTAAGACAATTAGAGATGAATGATGATTATTAAAGATGAATGATGAAAATTAAAATGAATGGTGAAGACAAGGTCATGACATTCAATGAGTTATCATTAAGGAATACTTGAAGTTTGGCATTTATATCAATTAAGTTTATATTTTTGATATGAGATTAACAAATGGACTATATTCGGGGGGAAAGGGGGGCGGGGGTGCTCCCGGCGCTGGATCCGCCACTGACAAAATATACTGGGGTTACATGTACTCGGTAGCATGAAGCGACATGGGAATATTTTAATCATTAAAATTTTATTAAAATCGAAGGAAGCAGAACATGTTATTTCTTCATGAAGACGTATCCACAACAGACAAACTGAATCCGATGTCAGATTAAGAACCCGAATTTATTTTTACCTGTGAATAATAATTGTGACTGTGTTTATATGTACACCAGGTGAGAATTGACAAGTTTGATGGCGACATTAACAGCTTCTGAGAGTCGCTGGTGATTAGAGGGACATAAACCTCGCACAATTCGGAATGTTTACCTCAGGAAGACCCCTGCCACGTGGCAAAAAAATGAGACCAAAAAAAAAAAAAAAACAACCAAAAAACCCCGAAAATCTGCAAAACATTCGGTAAAAAAGGTGTTAGGTTGAGAACATCTGTTCCAATTTTTCTAATTTCAAATCAGAATGATTCTACAATTCTTACCAAGTCGGGATTTTTGCTCTGGATGTCGACTTTTTTTTCTTCTTTTGGAATTCATGAATATCTAAAATAAAATTTAAGAAAAATATAAAAACGAAAAATAAGAAGAAATTTTTTTAAGTTAAACCTACCATCAGGACAAACAAATATGTATAATGGAACAACTCGGTCATTTGGGAATTGCTACATATACTAATCGGTCGGCCTGATAACCCAACAACGGAACGCGATTCCATTAGATTCCATTGCAAGGTGGCAATGCTTGCAAAAAACCAATTGCATTGTTTCCTATACGATTCTGTGCTTATTTGTACATGATTTATCTTTGAAATTAAAATTTCCTTGAAATGATGAGCCAAGATAACAATTAAGTTAATTACATATTAAACAATCGTCTAGAGGAGACTAATTAAATTTGTATTAGTGTCTAATTTAAGAGAGAAGAGTTGGGACCTTTTCTTTATTTGACACCCAGCATGTAGGTAACACCTGCGTGGTATATCGTAGTCTCACGTAAGACGAGAAAAGTTCAAAACTGATTTAATTTTATGAATTGAAATAGACAAAAACAATTCTTATTTTTGGTTTGAAAGAAAACATAAAGATTTATCCATCCGTGTTCAAACTTCCCCAGCAGCGAAGACACAATCAAGGTGTGTATAACATGACGTGCTCTGTCATCAGGTGCAATTTATATTATAATGAAAAAAAGTATTTATCGAACTTTCTCCACGGAGAGCGGCCTTTGAAGCGATCTGGAGAACCGCTCTACCGTGACGTGGGTTTCGCAGCCAACCATATCACGATTTGAGGTGTCAATCATAATTTTGCAGTATCGCGTCAATTCTGTAGGCTATGTGACATTGGTTTGCAATGATCAAAACCCCTGATCCCAGATGTCAAATTAAAACAATTAACACACTAGTAATGTGATCGGGTCCCCTCAGAACGGTGGGGCGCTATGATTTCAAGTAAAGGGCTTGCTTGCTGTGGATCCGTTCTTGTGAAACTGACGGAGATTTCTCTCGATATGGTTGGATTATTAACATAACTGGATTTTTCTACCTATATTTGTGATTTTTATATCTGGTGTAAAATTGTGAATACATTAAGAAGACTTATTTTTAAAACGATTACAGAAAGCTGATTCAGGTATGTATCAAGTTTAATAAGGGAAGAAAATTACTTCCTTATCTAACAATCTATCATGAAAGAGAACTTATCTTTTATTTTGTTTTTACATGTGTTAGAAGTCTAGAAATCTGTATCCTTTGAAATATTGATTTATCTCATTAGAAGCAAGGCTTACGGTCGAAATTCATTAGATCGAAATAACACCTTCAATTAAGAGAGTTGCATACATAATATCATTAAAGTTGATTCAATTAACAAAAGTCACTTATCAAAGATTGTATATCTTTCTCAATATCTGTCTTGTTGCGATGTAGAAAAAAATGCACCACAGGGTAAAATAAAGAACTTGCTCCTTTAACAGATAAATGAACAAAACATTAGATATCTGTCATAGTTCGATGGCAGGTTTAAATTGCTTAAAGGATAAAGTAAATGAAAGAAAAGAAAGTGATATTAATTTAATTTTACACCTGACAGGTATGCGTCTCATAGATTGCTGCGCGTGGAAATCGAATATCGAAGGCCTTTTTGTAGTTCTAAGTACGAACCTGTATTACAATACAACCTTCTTGTACAGTACTGATTTAAACAAGGGGATGGATTAGCTGTGGATAAGATTCGTCTTTTATGTGTATTCTATACACAATGCACCCAAATCTCATACGCGGTATTCACACAAATTCCTCACAGTGTTCTCGGCTGGTAAAGAAGAAGTCCAAGAAACGCCGAACGTCAAAAGGTCGGGGTATTATGAGGTCACAGGAAGCGAACGTTATCTAGCGCGGTCACTAAATCTTCTGTCGAACAATTGCAGCACATGATAGCGAAAGCTTTAGTAAATAATAAACAAGATTTGACATTAAAAGGGGGTGTTAAAAGCATGAGATGTATTTCCTAATAATGATACAAGCATTGTGCCGGGTGTTTTGGTGAGTATTAAGACCATATAAATTCACAACCACTTAACACATTCCTGGAGAGACAAACGAATGGTTTCTGTATTTGGCCTTTGTCCATCGCCTTTTGACCAATGCACTATAAATGTGTCATAAACTGTACAGGATTGGAAAGGGCTTAGAATGGATCAACCAATCCAATATTTGTTGGGATATTTGAAATTTTTCAGATTCATTTCCGAAAGTCATCTATTGGAACTTTCGCCACATAACACCTCATGTATTCCCATCCTATCGATGAAATTATTAATATCCCATGATTCTTCTTGTTCTGAGGTTTTAGCTTTATTGTGGTAAGTGGGAATGACGGGGTTATGTTTTGGCGATAAATCTTAGAAACCACTGACAGCCAAGTCAAATATCAAGGGAAGTGACGAGGGAAAGAAAAAATAAGGAAAAACAGACAAGAGAGAGAGAGAGAGAGAGAGAGAGAGAGAGAGAGAGAGAGAGAGAGAGAGAGAGAGAGAGAGAGAGAGAGAATGGCTCTTTGAATATATGTGTATATTAATAAAGATATACTAACATGTAATAAAAATGGAATTAAAATAAACAAACATGTATAATATACATGGAATAGAAATAAACTAACATGTAGTATGGAATAGAAATAGACTAACATGTAATTTACATGAAGTCCTCTTAATGCGTCTATGGTCTGTTTAAAGTTAGCAGTTTAAGGGGGATCTTATGATTTCAGAAGGTGGCTCCAGGGAGCTTCATGTCTTATTCAGAACAAGTCAAGTAAGAACAAGGAGGTGGGTGTGAATGAAGAAATGGTGAAAATTTAAAACCTTGATAAAAAAAGACCCTTCTATTCATTTTGATATCGGAGCACCATTTTGTAATGGTTTATGCACTAAGTTATTGGTACATTTTAATAAACTTCACCTAAAATGTGTCAATTTTCGAGTCTTTGCTGGAATGAGATTCATTAAGCTGGTTATTTCAATGCTGTCACCTCTCTCCCTGAGGATAATGTCTGCACGACATACACTCAGACTAATTAACATAACCTTGACGAAACTTTGTTGACGGAATTCAAACAACTTCACTGTTTTGACAAGTTACCGCAAAAGGCCAGAGACCACCCGCCCACAACGCAATCACCACCAAGCCGTGTTTAAATAGCTAGTAAATGCTTAGGTGTTATATCCCAATATCTATATGACTGTCAAAACATACCCTTTCTTATTGGCAAAATGATACTTTGAAATTTAATTCTTTAAGGGGAAAAAATCTTGATAAAGAAAGTAAAAAGGATAAGTTTTTAATACGATGCCGTATAAAACTCTTTACTGAACATTTCTGTATCGAGGCATTTTGAATTGATTTATGACTTTACCCACGTCATCACCCAGGGGAAGGGCACCTCCCACAAAAGTTGATATAGATTTTTTTAGCACTTCAACCCCTGACCCCATTCAAGATAAACCAAGGTCATGAACATATTACATTACAAACATAATAAAGAAGAGGGGGCTAAGTACTGGACAGTGGGGCTAGCTTTACCGACTCCTCTGGTTTCACAGATAGTGTCCCTCTACCGCTTTCACGAAATACGGCCCCATCCAGGACTTTCACTAGATAGGATCCCATCCTGGATTTTTACAAGAAAATGCCCCACCTTAGGGTCCCATCCTGGACCTTTAAAGATAGACCCCATCATGGATTTTCACAACATTGTCCCCACCCATAGGGCTCCATCCTCGACTTCCACGAGAACGACCCCATTTTACATTAACGCCCAGCCCTCTCAAAAACAAGTTCAGAATTCATACTCTAGTTAAGATCAATCGCTGAAAAAACACCCAACCCCCCGCTCGATTTGGCAGAACATTCATACTATATCTGTGAGTGCTCCCTCGGGAGCATTTTGGCAGACAGTCGAGAAAAGAAACACGCCTTACAAAATTACATGCGATAAATAAAAGGATTGCATTAAAGCATTGTTTCTTGTCAGTGAAAGACCTCTAAAAGTTCCGACAAAAACTTTACATTTATCTGTTATCTCTGTTGTTGACACCCAAACGCTGGGATTAAAACTAAAGTTTGGATTCAAGGGTCCAGACCTTTTCACAGTTACGAGGCTGGGTATCGCTATATCTGTCTTTATTATCACTTTCGGTGAGAATTTAGCGATATATTTTTAATCGTTGACACTTTTGTTGCAGGGCATTTGTCTGTAAACTCTCCTAAACCTATTACCTTCTGTACCTGATAGCAAGCCAGATAAAACCATGGCGCTTGAAAATTGACAATCGACCTGTAAACAATACACATAGCAAATATCGTTACATTGACATCGGCCCCGGGGGACAGGAGCTGTCGAATTTGTTAATCGAACACGTCATTGCAATCAGTCCGATCGAACGCTCCCAGGGCTGATGCTGTATCACGCGTGTCATTCTCCGTGGATACCGAAGAGTTTCAGGCACAGTGTAAATTTTTACTGATAATCATATAAAAAACAAGTCAAATGGTCGCATTTTATGGCCGTTCTGATTTCCATCCGCCAGGATAATAGGCTTCCCAATGTTCCATATGGTTCACACTATAGAAAATTAGTTCTACTTGGTGGAAACTATAGCGCGCAATGCAATATCCCGAGGTCGAATATTTGATTACATGGCTTATCGGGCAATAAATCGGCCGTACAGCTCCATTGTTTCATCAGTGTCATTTATGTTATTTTCGCGTGCCTACAAATGAAATGAGATAATTTTACATAAGTAGTGAATAATTCTGTCTGACAGGGAACCAAACGTCATCTCCACATTCACTTTATTACGAGATCGGTCCTTGCGATGTTTTTATATCAGTTTCAATGCATCTAAACTTGGTTAGAACAAGAGAATAATTTATAGAACACGAAAGCTTATATCGTCAATGAACGTAACCTAGATAATTGTTTTTGCGGCGACCCTTCATGTGCTCCCCCCAATGACCTTGAAGATCTCAGAATTGAAGGTTTTCCTTGCTTTGATTGGGAATGTGGTGTGGGATACCATTGCGTGATAGGGTCACGTCGTTAGCGAGGATTTCTCCCGAAATTGTCAATGCTGGTCATAAAAAAGATGGTATCTTGCTATGGTGGCAAAGTTCTTCGTGCAAAACTAAAACGAGCATATCGGTCAAGCGTAACGAGTCGGCTCAATTTATCGAGTTCAGTTCAACCTATATTATTTGAACTTAAACGATTCTCCTTTGCGAGATTTGAAAATTTTCTTGCCTCATTTTGATTCTGAGGAGTAGTACTCTGATTTGCGAGATATAGTGACTTTTACATATTCTCAGGGTTTTAAACAATTTTTCTTTCAAATAGTTCTTAAAACACTATACTTTATTTAGTTCGTTATTTATTTATTTATTCATTTATTGCACAAAAACTGGGAAGTCGAATCTTAAACACGTGTCAACGCTGCCCCGGAAGTCGAATCTTAAACACGTGTCAACGCTGCCACGGAATTTCTGGTTTTCTTTGTATGACTGCTTCGGTAAATAATTAAGATTTGGACCGTTTAATATCTTCAAAATAAATGACAGAGATCGATAGCACTTAAATTACAAAGTGAGCGAAAAGTCAGGTCAACGCGTTTATTAATTCAGCAATAAAAAATAAAAAATGCATACCCAATTTTCATTTAATTTCTCCTTCAGAAGAGAATGTAAAAAAAAAAAAATGCCTTCAAAGCAAATTCTTCTTCTTTCCCTTGGGAATATAAATCAGTCTTTATGACAGATTGAGTTGAATGATTAAAAATTTATATTCATCAATTGAACAGCATCGACATAACTCATATTACCCACAATTCATAATAAAAAGGATGATCTAACGAAAATGTATTATAGATCGGTTCACAGTAGATTGCATAAAAGATATTTTACCTTGCTTTTATCTTGGACGACTTGTTTTAAAATATGTTATTGCTAAACTGCGTCATTATATGCGACAATGTTTTGAGTCACGTGATAACATATTGCTCACATTCTCAACGTATTCAACATATTCATTGCAATTCGTTAGTTTCTATTCCATTTTTTAAAGAAAAAGATTTGAAGTAGGTTGCAATTGAAATTTGAAGTATTGAGGGGTTTTAGTATAGTATTGAAGCATGTCCCCTGGTGAGGCTTCATTGATTGTCAGATTTTAGTTGGCAAACATGTCTAAATGATACTTGAATGAAATTAATGCGCGTACGTTTAGCTCCCCTCCTCTAAAATCGCGGTTCAATATGTAGTGATCGCTCGCTCTGACGTGTGCTTTTCGCTCGGGTACCCCAGTCCCCCCCCCCCCCCCCCGTCTGTGACCCCTTCGTTTCAAACAAGGGAGACAACGAGAGGCATGAACATAGCAAAAGTTGATCTACTTATGATGACTATGTAGTCGCTGTCATTTAAACAATGTGTCAAGTGAAGTAAAGTTTGAATTAATTCAATATTCAAAACACCGACACACGGAATAATTGAATCAATTATATTGCACAATCATGACGAATTTATTATGTGGACAAAGTTGACACCGTTGATCTACACACATCAAACCACATGTACAAAATAATTCAATTGTTCTGAAATTTTAGTACAGTATAGCAGGATTTTATTAAAGTGCATGAAGCACATCGCGTTAAACGTCTGCAAGTCTTTCTGTTTATTTTATTTATATGGTTCTACTGAAGCTAAATGTAGAATTACATGTACATTATTTTTTTCGTTTTTTTTTGGGGGGGGGGGAGGTAAATATAATGTCTGTTTCTCTTTTTTTTTTCGGGGGAGGTAAAGATAAATACTAGGATGAAGAAAACACATCGAACATAATTTTTAATGGACCATCAATTCACTAGATTTATTCGGAGTAGGTTTCACGGTGTTTATATAAACAACCTTTATACGACAGCTGGGGGTACGAAATATAACTTGCCTTGGCATAGTAAACGAACCGAGTACATTTCTTGGGCTCATTGAGACTCAGCAAGGCTTGATGTTATGATGACGTAATGACGCAGGGATTTCTCGAAGTGACCTTAACAGAAAAAACAGTTCACGTCCTTAGAACCCCCTGAAATATTCGATTAATTGCAGCGAAAGTAGGTCTAGCTTAAAGTCGAACATCAAATATCAAAACAGGAGAGATCCGATGTTCTTATAATCGCTGCATGATTTGTTTAGTTTTATGGTATGTTTACGTGAAATCGTAACAACTTGCGATAGACAGAAACCATGTCATTATCAACATGGAGGAAAATGCCGTCAGTGAAAGATAAGCGTGCTTTTGATCTGTGGTGGCGACTAGTGAAACAATGCAGGCTCAATCTGTAAAACATCGAGGAAATCTCAATCCTACATAGTAAACCATTTTCCCTGTAACTTCAGCCCGGAACTCGCGTTATTTACCAAATTGTACAAACTGTGTAATATCCATCTTACTGGGCAATTGTGTAACTTTCTTCGTTGTCTTTGCCACACCGTGAATCTGGCCTCGCCACCATGGACTGGGAATAGACTTAAGTTTGATTCACTTATCTAGCATAGATGTTTAAAACAAATGCTTATTTAAAAAAACAAAAACAAAAACAAAAAACAACCCCCCAAACATCAAATGCAAAGATATATTGAAAATTTTCTTGTTTTATGAAAATTATTTCAAAAGTTAGTTGGATTCGAAATTTAGACAGAAGTATGGTTTCGAGGCGGGGATTTGTTGTAGATAAATTTTGAACAAATGCAGGTCAATGAAATTCGCTAATATATACATGTATGGCGTAAAATTAAGATCTTTTATATTAGTTTTTAGTGACAAAACTAATTCACACAGCCTAGGACCCCAAAAATTAATTTATAGCAATTTGACCGAATTTTGCAAAATAAATAAAAAAAATTACACAAATATTTCAAAATTTACGGTAATTGACTCGGATAGTCCGCAAGTTGCATTAGCCCCCCCCCCCCCCCCCCCCCATATTTCTTTGTGTATCTCTTTGTCTTTAATCATTGTGGAACATGTCTCTCTATGAAATCAGTCGGTGTAGTCCATGGGGGAAGCACAATTAAATTTTTTTTTGCTACGTAACTGCACTTGATTTATTATGAACTTCACGGCGATAAGTTATGACAAATGTAATGGGGTGTCGGTGCGTTTTCGAACTAATTTTGAATACGTTACATGATGATCCCATCCAAGCGTGTATGTATATTAGAGATTCGATCAGCGATTCACACCTGTGGGATCACACCTGTGGGTTGCAATCAAACATTTACTAAATGCACCGCGGTGCTCAAACAGACTTTTACATGAAATCTAATACATATATCTCTATAGTGTTAAAACCAAAGGCGGTGAAGTGTTGCAAATATTAATACAGAGAACTGGGCTTAATGAATTAATAAAATTTCGTGTTTTTCGCCTTTAGTGGTTTTAAGGTCGTATCGGCACATCTGATAGCGGCCTTTTAAGTGGTCTGTGATCGCATTCGTTCAATGAGATAGGAAGAAGTGGCATTGTCATCAAGTTCAAATATTTAATATGTATCTGAAATTTATATCTCATACTGAAGGTTAAAAACGCGTCCAAAGAATGGGTAGTACCACCCCGGGCCACAAAGCAAGCGCGGTCAAATCGCCTCAGTACTGCGCAGGAAGCTAAAGGCACGTTCATGTGATGAGAAAGTCCATAAGTTTTTTATTAAGATACTAAAGGATTTTTATTTGAGTTGAATTTAATTGTATTCCGGAAGAAAATTCAAAATGGACCTCATATCAGATGGAAGTGAATGAGTGACACAATGTCGGAATACGCCTATCTAGTGAATTACAGAAATAAAAACTAAAAACTGGCGCATCATTCGACGTACTAGTAGAAATCAAACTTCTTAAAAGACTGAAGTGATTCAACGAGAACCCATTAATACAGGATAAAGTCGAGTGTTTGGACAGTTTATCCAGTGGTAATGCGATAACTGACGCTTCCTACAGAAGGATCGTGCGAGCTCTTGTGGATGTTCGGCAAAAATTCCTGGCATACACAACAGGAGTCAAATTATTACATAAGAAAAAAATGGTTTCGTGTAAGTGTGTGAATATCAGTAAGTGTTTGTATTGCTTGTCAGACGTAGGGCAATATTTTCTAAACATGACATTTGGCTTCTAACAATCAAACTTCATTTATTTCAAGTGATCATCACTTTCAGTATGTCACGGGCTTTTGCGAATGAGAACTTATGTTCATTCGGAACACATCGGGTATGACGTAATTGCGACACTTGGTGTCACTCGTTTAAAGAGGCACTGTAATTGGGAAGTGTTTTATATGTGAGACTTTCGTCCTTGACAGCTATCAGCCATTCTGACCACCCATGAATACCATTAAAGAAAAAAAAATGAAGTTTTCAAGTTCTATGCCATTACTATTTTAGTTTTAACACCAATGCTATGTTTTTTTCTCTCTCTCTAATAGATACACGATTTAAAAATTACACTCATTTTTATAAGTGTATTGCATCTCTTCATGTTCATGCAGTGGGATATTCATTTCTTAAACAGATACTTCTGATTGAATCTGTGTATAAACAGGTGATAGCGTGGTGCGGTGTTTGTTTCGTAGTTAATCGACAGTGGAAGGGGACAAAAAGATATATCTCAATAATTGTTTCTTAATTTCGTGACAAAACTCACATTTTCTTTGCAATTATAATGCAAGTTAGTCCAAGGTAAGCATAAATGTTAACAAACTGCTGCTTATAAAAAAAAAAAAAAAATGCAAACATACTGAAAAATTATTTGTTTATGAAAAGTATTTTAAAAGTTAGTTAGAAATTTCGACTTAAGTCTACTATCAGATTATGATTTCGGATCCAAAATAATAATGTTTGAGTGTCTTACCTTAATTCAGTGATATAAATCTGAGAACAGAACACCTTAATAGTATAAATCTGAGAACAGAACACCTTAATAGTATAAATCACCTTAATAGTATAAATCTGACAACAAAATACCCTAATGATATAAATCTGAGAACAGAACACCTTAATAGTATAAATCACCTTAATAGTATACATCTGACAACAAATTATTGATGCTCACAATGTCGAGCTCAGTGCAACTTCACAAATGATGCCCATGTTAAGATATGAACTATATATATATATATATATATATATATATATATATATATATATATATATATATATATATATATATATGCTGAAGTAAATTGTTGTCAAGTTACTATGTATAAAGAATAAATTAGACCCCATAACATTCATCGTTTTTTAATAAGTACACTAAAACTGTTTTTCAAAAATCATACAGAATTACTTGTTGAAATTCTCTTGACAAATTTTTATGAAACACTCATGATTCCGATAAACGTGTACCTGGGCTCGTTATCCATGTTTACGGCCACGTGCTACCCTGCTCCGGTTAAGGTAGCTCACTACACTAAAGCTTATACTCTGTATGACACCACGTCACAAGATGGCGATTTAAATGTTTTGTATCGGTCGACTTCTTTGTCTATCATCGGAGCTCAGTGGTTAACGCATTGGGCTAAAAAAATAAAACAACAACAACAAAACACACACACACAAAACCAAAACCAAAACAAAACAAAACAAAAAACCGCATTGGGCTGGTCAAGCGCAGATCTCGAGTTCAAATCCCGCAGAGTCTTTTGTTCATATGTGTTGAAATTATTTTTTTGAAAATCATGTTTTTATCCAAATTTGTATATTTTGTGCCTTTTTGGCATATATACTTATTGTATATCATCATATCTTTTATAATTAAATCAATTAGCATTGATTTGTGACACTATTTCTGGGTGTAGTGAGCCACCTTAATCGGAACATCGCTCGGCCTTTTTCGTTAGTCGTGTAGTTTGTTTCACTTGACGGAGAAGGCCGAGCGATGTTCCGATTGGTTCCGGTGAACATGCTATTTTCTGTGTGGAATATCAAATGAATTTGACATTTCCAGTTTATATTTGATCCATGTTGGAGAAATCAAATGCACAGCATTCTTCTTTAAGGAGCACTGTATTGTAACAGTATAAAAGAACTAAAGATATTGTCTCAATATATGAAATAAACATTTTATCAAGAAGAAGAAATAAAATGATGATAGAAATTTTGTTGAGTAAATGCAGAAAATTACCTTTTACCTTTATGGGGAATTTTTGGGTAAATAGAGAAAATTACCTTATACGTTTATGAATACTTTAGGATAAATACAGAAAATTGCCTTTCATACGTTTATGAAAAATTTGGTTTAGATAAAGAAACTTACGTATTAGTATACTATATGTGACTACCATTTGTCATAGAGATGCATGATAAATTTCGCCAGCGTTTAACATGTGTTTTTGAGTGTACACCGGCCATGCTTATTTCTATGTGTTACTGGTCTGGGTATAGATTAGGGGGATGAGTTCAATGTCCCCTACTGGGTGTAATTCACACGAAAAAACACCCTCCTCCACGCCCCTCCCCCGAGCGCCGAATGCAATAAGATTTTGTCTTCTATGTTCACCTTCTATGCAGTTCATTTGTAGATTCATTTAATAATTACATAATGTTATCCACTGAGAGGGGTCTACTCTGAGACATATCTTACAGAATGGTGTTGAATTGTCTCTGTGTCTAATCTGTTCTTGATAATCTGTAAAACACCTTTAACATAACAGTTGTTCAGCAACCTATTTAAACACACGCAGGACACAATCTCATCGATGTTTAATTAATACCATTTTCTAAAGGTCTTAATTGAGCAGTTCAACCAATGATTTAGAATTGAATGGTCGATTTTAAGTTATCGATACTCCACTGGTTTTTAAATAGATTTCTTTTTATCATATTGATACGATTATTTTTGACACTTTCGTCTTCTATTACCCAAGTTCTAACCCCGTCGCCATCTTAGACATGAGAACTAACAATATTTCCGAAAGACCTCCTCATAAAAGCTGTCATATGCCATCGTGTTGAACATTCTAAAACCCAATCATCAACAGTTTTCATTGAGAGGAAATCATTTCATTGCGAACAAGGATTTCTTTTTAATACCGTGAGAAGACATTTTGTATTTGGTTTATAATTTCATCTACATTACATAGGGAATTTGAGGCTGTCGCAGTCAATTTCTTACATTGATTTCAAGCGCCCCACAGGCCTGACGCTCTTTGTCGTGTGGGGGATTAGTGCTTTTAAATGTAAATATGACATAAGTCATTATTTTTTCACAGTTGAAAAATCATTTAAGAAAAATATGCAACAGGGGTTACTAACGTTACTTCTACACAGGCAGCACAATGGTAAAAATGAGAAGAAGAAAAAATGACGCACTCTTTTGCATCAGAGGTACAAAAACACCAACCTGAATCATCTCATAGTTTGATACCAACATAGAAATATCTCGGAAGTCATTAAAGTTAATATTCAATGCGAATGTATACACCTTATCAAAGAATAAGATATGTTCCAGCCTTATGCATTCGATCTAGACATATACCTTTTTCTCTTTGAATATTTGACAATGAACCCTCGGGGTTTCTGGGAAGTCGGAATAAAAAAATTCCCACACCGGAGCAAGTGTCGCGATGACTCTCTCAACGTAGTTTTTCTGTATCCAAGAATCTTGTGTAAAAATTTCGATTAACTCCCTTTGTTCTGCCATCTTCAATCACGCGCACGGTTACTACTAAATAATTGGACACCAGTATGCCCTTGATCCACTAATGTTTTTATGTATTTATAAAACTTCCAAAGTGTTGGAACTAGAGAATATTGTTGGCTATCTTTTTATGGTCTGATTTAAAAACGGCGTTCGTTTTGTTCCTAAGCGTTGGCAGAGTACGAAATCGTAAATTAAAGCATAAGCCATAAACCGATGATTTTAATGAAATAATGACACAAACTTTAAAAAAAAAATCCATGCTGTGCTGGCTGTTAGCTGAACAATCAAACCTCCCGGTTACTTTATACGTGTAACCCGATTCGGTCATAAACATTTGTACTATCTCAGTCATTTTATCGAAAAATATATTTTTAACCCGTATAACATCAGAAATTCATTCCCAAAATTAAATTTTAAAATATACGATCACCGAGAAAGCATTTTCTGTCGCGCGGAGATAAAACTCCCCGCTCCAATGACATAACGTAAAAGGACTGGCAAACAAAGCGACGAGGATTTTCTCAATGAAATTCCAACCGTTCGTGAGATACTCCCGTGTTCAAAGCACCTCCTGGCGGACGAGGGGCGATTATAGACCAGGATAATTCGAGGGGGAGGTGTTTTTCATTTCTTTCTCTCTTTCGAGACCACCACGTTTGTTTGTAGAAAAGAAATAGACGCGATCATTGGGGGTACGCTGAACATACGGTTCAGTGGTGTAAGCAGTATTTGTGTTCCTGAAGCGCTAGGCTGGGTTCTTACAATTTAATTTCAGTCGGATTAGCTTGGCTGAAGGAAAAAGTCACCTGCTTAAGGAATTAGACTGCGGGACGGGAAATGTGGTAGACGGAAATATTTCTTTAAAAATAATATTCAGGCGATAGAAATTAGGGGAAAGAAAACAAGACGTTTATTTCGTGCTAAAGTGTTTTTCAGTCATTCTGCTTTTTGGGATTAACTACGGATTAGTAGAGAGATTAAACCGTTTGATTAATAGTGCCTTAATCAAGAACACTTGACGAAGATTTAAAATGATTGGAACATAATGGGTATATGTTCTCATGCATTGTCGAAATATTATGACATTACTTGAATACCGATTGAAGGGTATCGCTGGATTAACAAGATTATCGACAGATTAATACAAGGATTAACTGTTTTAAAGTGACACTGATGTATCCGCCATGCTGTGTGAAAGTCCCTGGATTGAGTGGTAGATATTCTTGTTAAAGGAATCGACAAATTTCCGATTATCTAGTCACAAGAGGATAAAGACATGAGATAAATTACAAGAGTGTGGTGTGGTCAGTGTTTTAAAAATGTGAGAACAAATTTAGGAGGTTGGTTTTCACAAGGAATAAGGACAAACTCTTGTTCTATACAAAATGTACGTTTATAACACTATCGGTAAGATCTAGTTTTTGTTTCTCCTAAATATAAAAATTGTCATTACTTATATATGCACGGTACATGTACTACACGTTCAGAACGATTTCTCAGCGGAGGTTGTCTCAAATGTTTAGTTGTGAATTAATTTGGTATTTATTTTTACATTAGTCTTTCCCCTCTGCGTTATTTTTATGGTTGTTTCTTTTTTGTTTAATCTTTTACATGTTGTACGTCAAGAATTACGATTGTTTTGGCGATTATCTCGCGAGGTTTGGCATGAAAACGTTTCCAACACATGCACACAACACGAAGCACACGGTAGAATGATACAAAGATCAAACACAATGTCGTCCCGTGCTCGTGTTCCACCTATCCACGGCCTGAAATAATTCTATCATACGACCCATCGACGGACCAAAGATTAAAAAAAAAAAAAACAGAGAGAGAAAAAATCGAGGCGGCGTGTTATTGGTCAACAGGCATTTAGACGTTAACCTTAAAAACAATAAGACGTGTAATTACGATATTACGACTATCATACCCTAACTATTCTAATGTTTACTATTGCGATTGAAGAAATATGTCCATTACAGGTATCTTAATCTTATTGGGGGTATCTTACCATTCCTAGCGCTGTGTGCGGCTCTCGATCTCGGTTCTAGGTGAAAGCCTCGGCCGTTTTTATCCGTTTAGACCACTTCAATCAGTTTGATAGCACTTAGGAACGATTACAACCACAAGTTTTTTAATGTTTTAATTCGACAGACAAAAACCTTCGTTCAAATAAAAGCCAGCACTATGAGACGTTGAGTTGAAGAGTTTGTATACGGAAGAGCCAATCGGCGCGTGCTATTCGGTCGTCTGCATCCAGCAATCTCCTGCGCCTATCAATCATCATTTTTTCAAACGTAATGAAAGGATACATGACTATGATGCGCTTTCATTTGGTCACTTCTTGATATAATTTAATCAGAAATTCCGCTTCTGGGTTGAAGGGGAATTAACTCTTCATTTTAAGGAGGAAGGGGAAACGTCGTCCGGACTTCCCTTAATTTGTGGTGTACGTCCGATACATGAATGTGTGTATTATTAAGTGATATGAAATATGTGGTCTTTATTTCTCTCCTTAGAGGTGCAAGGGGAATCCATGTGATATGCAAAAATGGCGCGAAAATGTGCACCCTGGACATTGACGGTTCGGATTTTCCTAGGTGTACTGGTTCTTCCCTTACTGGTGTCCGCAATAGGTGACATTTGGTGGTAAGTCTCTCTCTCTCTCTCTCTCTCCCTCTCTCTCTCTCTCTCTCTCTCTCCATTGTATCCATTTCTCAATTCACACAAGTTGCGTCAATAAGAGAGAGAGAAAAAAAAACACTTCTGTAATCTTTGTCTTATTCATTGTTTGCAAGACAGGGATAGGACGAGCATACTAACTCCATGCAGGACAATTTTATCTTAGTCGAAAGATATTTTGTGAAAAGCGCCACAGCTATTCCATTATTTGCACCTATCACCTTAGATTATATGCAACACTACTCAGAATATGTTTATTATAATCTAATAGATTCACATATAATTAAAAGGACTCTTTCACATGGGGAGGGTGGTGGTGATTAAGACGCTATGATACCTGGAATTTGTCTTACAGAACGTAGGAGATTTATATTTACCAGTAATTCGTACTGTAGATGGGATATCACTCGTTTTTATCATTTTCACCATTTTCATTTGTCCTGCATTTTCAATGAACCAGGTAATGGTTTGTCTTAAAAGGATGCACTTAAAAGACATTGACATGTTTTCTGTCAGCGATAAGTAATAGGCGACTTTTCACCTCGCTGTGAGGAGCCTAGCGCGAGTGAAATGCGCAAACAAACGGGCACCTGCTGGTATCAATACTTATCGTGTATAGACACTGGGTATTGACAAATTCCCAGCGATTCTGAAGATCATTTTAATGTCATTATGAAAATGAAAAATACTCTGATCGTGTTCAGATTACATAAGTAAATACATGTACACCTGAATGGTGGATTTGAAAACTCATTGGGGGGTGGGGGTGGGGGATGGGTGGGGGGGATTGTAGCAGAACCCACTGATGATTCCACGTGCCTTCTACCACAGCATTCATAGAAAAGATTCAGACTGACTGTCCGTTCACAGTACTACATTAATGTTCTATTTGTTTATTTTGCAAAATTTTCATAAATCGTGCGACGTATTCTAGCACTACACAGGTATTTAATCCGAATTTTGTAAAACCCATCCATAAAACCTTTAAATTATAATGAAATGTATCTTGTTTTATTGCGTAATGAAAAAGTTTGTTGTATGTTTAATTTACTTATTGACGTGACTTTTCTTGCAGGAATTTAGGAGTGTCTTCAAGGCTAAATGTATTCAGGAATCCTAATTTATACTTGATCGGTACACAACCAATGTGTACCCAGCTTAAAGGACTCTCCCCGGGGCAGGTGCGCCTGTGTCAGCTTTTCACGGACCACATGCCCTCCGTGGGCCGCGGGGCCCAGCTAGGTATCTTGGAATGTCAACATCAATTTGGAAATAGGCGCTGGAACTGTTCTACAATTGAAGGCGACTCGTCCGTCTTTGGTCCCGTGTTGAACGTTGGTAAGTTTCATGTACAGTTATATCACCTTACAGCAGTATCAAAAACTGAAAATATCTAGTTATAATGAATGAATATCGATTTCCCGAGAAGTTTTCAAAATCATGGATTTCGTATAGGACATGTACATATATATTGCATACAGTTTAGCATTGAAATCTCTTCGGCTGAGGGCTTTCTAAAACCACATGTTTTGACATTGCATCTCACTAACACCTGTTATAAATACATACTTCTCACTGTGCAAATCACATAACAGAATTAAAGATGATAAGCAAAAAGAAAACAAACATCTCGAAAGCGACTGTGGTTAGGGGATTTTGACCTAAAAAGTCGAAGGTTCCTTGTATAAGGTTTAGATTATGAGTGTCACTTGATCTTGTATCATTCATAGCACCCTACATACAGGAAATCCGATAGAACCATACACAAGCGATATTTTTGAATGTAGTGTTTCCCGATTTAAACTGTTCCGCCATGTGTTCTGTATATAAAGTGACTCTATTAGAGGATTGTGGCAAGATCAAGTCACATAGTTAAGACACAACGGTCCTTTTGATTGCAAAAGGGGTCCCTGATATTTTGGTAAATTATTTCCGACACGAACATGTGTCTGTCAATTCTGACGGAGACGATTTTGCGACGTACACCTACTGACGAGAATGACATATGTTCATCGAACTCTGCTTTATAATAAATCTCAATTGCTCTTAACAATACCTCCCTATCTCTGTTTTACCTTAGGGCTGAGATGCGAATTAACGCACATGCACACACGTGTACATACAACATAATATATGTATGATATGTGTATAGTTTAGCGATTACTTTCATTGCAAAAATATAGATTTTAAAAAACATGGAAGTACATATTTTTTTTATGTAGTTGTGTATTTTACATGTACTGTATTACGTACATATTATGCAAATCTTAATCTACATTAAAATATTTGAGTACTTTTGATGACGTTAGTTTCAACGAGTGTCATTAAATTATCCACTATGTTAAGGCGATTGGTGCAATCACAGTTTGTTATAAAACCTAAACTGATATCGACCGAAATCCGTTAGATACAAGTGTTTCAAATATTTTCAAATATATATTGTTGGTGATTTAATGTTAAGGATAATATAATTGAATAACAATTTCTGTATTAGATTTAATTTGTCTATAAAAAATGCATTTAAAATATTTTACTTACCAATTTAAAAATTCCGACCGGATATTTACTGGAACATATATTTTGCAAAATATTTAGTATTTTGCAGCATTGTTTCTTTCAAAAATATATTATTACTTATATATGTACATATCTCCAATCGAAATAACCATGTACATATGCTATAATACTCGAGTGTATTTCTGTTTGTGTTTATCATTTACCTCTGACCGAATTCGTCCTCATGCACCATTTGTTTGTGGATTTGATAAAATAATTATAAATGAACATGAATTTGAAACAAAAATGTTTGTTGACATTGTTCATAGAAGTCTAATATGTAGTTAATCAAATCTTTAACTGGGCACCTTATTATACCACTTAATAAATCGACAACCTCCATCGTGATAAATGATCTTACTCAAAACAGATTATGCCAAAAATTACCGAAAAAGAAATACTCCGCGCATTAATGAGATTTGAAAGAAGCACACACAGACATGTTTTACAGTGATAAAAGTTAACGGCAAAAGCAGCTGAAGAGGAACCTCGTGGGTTGATGCGGGTGCCCCACGTTAAAAAAACTCGACCATTTATCGGAGAGGCAATTAGCAAAGGAGCTATGGTGAGCTAATTGTCGAGGAAAATAAATAGGCTCCATGCCACGCCGAGCTTAGTGATGACTTCAACATTATGTAGACGGTTTAGCAATTGAAATACAGAAAGAGGAGTGTGTGTACCTATAAGGTTAACGAGAGGTCTATTTTCAAAGCTGTATATATATATATATATATATATATATATATATATATATATATATATATTTATATATGACCAACAGTGTCGTGACCTTTTTAGTGCTTTTATAAATTTCTTTACTGGCCTTGTATCTTCTCAGATCCGACACTTTAAGAAAATAGGGTGTTGTTGGGTTTTCGTGCTTTATATATATATATATATATATATATATATATATATATATATATATATATATATATATATATAATTAAAATATCACAAAGCTGATTGAGTATACTCAGCTAGTAAAATGTACATGTACTTCTTCATGTGTATAAATCAACAGACTTATACAGTGTAGTGTGATTACTACCCCTAAAGAAATAAAGAAGCTAGTCAAATATACTCAATCGGCTTTGTGATATTTTTTTAATCATATTACTACTTGTGTAGATTTTGACTATTCTTACTTCTGGATTTTATTATGATAGATATATCGTTTGTATCAGGTGCGCAATGGAGATTTTTAAAGAGATAATTCGACAGAAGTGTCACGATTTTCAAGGATTGATTACGATCTGTGTGTCTTGTGTTTGTAACTTATGTTTGTTATGTAACGTCACCACTTCTGGTGATCATTGTGTCCGATTTTGTTTGCGCTGTCTCTCCCCTATTCAGCTAAAACAAAACCCCGGGAAGACGATCCGTCAGGGTTATCCATGTTCAAACAACCCCATAACTACGGTCGTTCCGAGTGACTATTCCGTTATTCAGTCGATCCACTAAGTAAGTTTTCGGTCAAAGAACAATTAATTAAGCGTTTAAATTGTATGTAAAAACTATGACAAGTCGTTGGTGTTCGCTAATCAAGTGGATAAACAAATGGTGGATTGGGCTCCACCCTTATCGGGATGGAAGCTAATTAAGAAACACAAACGAAGGGTCATAAAACCCACCAGATGATTTATGGGCGTTCGGAAATGTTTGGAATTTGACTAAATGTGGTATAAACAACAGTTAAAGAGCGATTAAGGTTAATTTTTATATCGTAAAACAACAGGCTTATGGACATATTTGTTTGCTGTTAACAGAAAAATAATCTTATTGAAGCAAAATCTATGTACCAAAATAAAATCAATAGCAATTTAAAATTTAAAAAACTATTTTCTCACCATCTTCCGAAATAAATCGGGGATTTTTTTTTTTATCGTAGCTGCAATTAACAAAATTGTGAAATATACGAACAATGTAAGTATTAAATATATATTGACTAATCTTGATGTGTGTCTTTCGAAACCATGATATGGACTTATGAATCCACGCCGAGTCATTCTGGATAGCAAGCGGCCACGATTAATAAGATCGCGATCCTGTCATTCAAGTATTAGAAAAAAATCAATCTGTCTGACGAAGCATTGACAGACACAATCACACACTGTCAGTCCGCCATTGATATTGTCCGGAATATGCTAATCCCCCGCCTGCGGATAATTCCGGATTCACTGACCCAAAAAAACATTCACTGCAAATCACTCATACAGCTTTTTATCTTGCATGGTGTCTGTATAAAGGCTTAGTATGTCTCTGAACATGATCCTCACCTAAGTTAGCCATTTCAAGTTTTAAAATATTGGTTAGATTGTATATACCAGTATTTGAAATACGTCACAACCTGCTGGTTAGTTCGTATTTGTATATACTACATGCATAAAATACGCCATAATCCACATTCTAGAAAAAATAGTTTGAAATTTATGGTATAAATCTGTTTTGGATAAGACTATTTGGTGATATTTATTATCTTGTTTCGAATTTTAAAATCACATGTATGAGGGGGCGGACAGGGTGAGAGGGTGGCTGGGAGGGCTACCCCCGTCCGCCCCTCATGCATTAACTCTTTAGTACTGAATTCTGCTAAGTCTGTTATTTGATGTCGTTTGACATAGTGGGACATCTTGAGATTTACATGTTATACATTGCAGAGAGCACAAGTTAAACAGTAATAGGTATTTCTATGCACGATCATTTTACTTCAGTCAAACACATGCAGTATTAGATCTGTAAGAAGGTTGATATGTGGAGGTACACAGACACATAAACAAAAACAACACCAAATCAAGCGAACCCCCCCCCCCCCCCCCCCAACAAGCCAATCATGCGTATCATCCCAGATCACACGATTCTTTTTCTGTTAATTGTTCTCGAACTAATTTGATGAATATGTGTATGTTTAAAAGTTCTAATCATTTACGTTTTACATTTTTTTTCAGCGAGCAGAGAGGCCGCCTTTACTCACGCGGTGTCGTCTGCTGGTGTCATCCATTCCGTCAGTCGCTCGTGTAAGGAGGGCGAGTTAAGTAAATGTGGGTGCAGCAAAGCAGGACGACCCAAAGACATGGCGCGTGATTGGATATGGGGCGGGTGTGGGGACAATATCGAGTACGGGTACAGATTCGCCAAATACTTCGTGGATACACGAGAAAGAGATAAAAATCACAGGCGAGGCTCACGTGAGCTTGGACGGATGTTAATGAATCTCCATAACAACGAAGCAGGACTTCGGGTGAGTGCATTCTTTAGCGGGAAATTCAATTAACAAATTGGCGGGAAATGTAATAGATATGCTAACAGAAGCAGAAATTCTTGGTGTGCCATTCGTGCAAGGAAAAAAAACCCCCAAAGTTACGTAATCTCGCCTACTTGTGATGTTTCGTCCATTTAATCCAAATTATACCCCGTGCAGGGAATGGTTCCGTTTGACGTAATGAGTCTTTTGATCGCTAACATCAACATGTAGGATCCCGTTTGGGAACAGTTTCCCTCAAGCAATATCCGAGATATTCCCCTGTTTTAGCATGTACATCTGCGTTAGATTCTTTGAAATTAAGCATTTAATGTTAAGTCTGTTTGCATAATAAATTTGCACCGAAATAAACAGCCTCGTGGCAACTCACATTTTATAACGCAGCTGATGCTTCCGGTTGTGGAAAGGGACAAAAAAGTCTTGTAAATTACAAGAATGTCCTGCACTTGGCGCCATTTTGAAGTCTGCGTAGGACAAAGGTTTAACAATATACTGCACAATGCAACAGCACCTGTCGGTTTGTAAGATCGAGGCTTTTCCTCTCTGACTACCTTGTCTCTTAGAGTTTGGTAGCGGGTATTGAAGTTGAGAAAATTTTTCACAAGGCATTTCCTACATCGAAAGTTATCTTGGAAATCTGTAAACATTTCGCAAGTTTATTGTAGACAGTTTTGGTTTACTACTTAGGGATTCAGTGAATTCACAACATACAGATGTCATGCGGAGTTTCAGATAGAGTTAATGTAAACAGTTTATGTATTTTAAAAGGACAGTTTAGATGCATGACGGGGCATGCAGTTCAGAGAGTGCCTTTTCTTACCATAAGAATAAAATATCGTTTCTGAAATGCAGATTTTTTTTATTGACACCTATCAATATATCTTTTGATATTTCATTTCAACAAAGTCATTTGAATAAACGTATAGGTCGATAATTTGATAAATAAAAAATTATAGGATTTACATCCGCATGTAATACAATTAGTGCAGTGTGTTTACCTTGATTGATGTTTGAATGACTATTAAAATCAGGCAACGTCATCAAGTAAAAATTTTACACGCCTTGCAAATTTTCTAGCCATTTTTAAGCCTCCTGGCTTCTTTTTTTATATATAAGCTTTGTAGTGAGAACAGACGACTGCATGAACCGTCTTACGACTAGTTTGAGTGACAGGCCTCGGGCTTGAAGCCTCGGATGGAAGTTATATTACCGATAGAGCGATTAGCATGACAAGCGCAATGCTAACGAAGTCACATAGCGTTTTCATCAGCGATACCGGAGTGGGAATCTCAGAATCAGCTTTGAGCCGGCTTCATGCTAGCACGCTCGAGTTTTTACTTCATAACCTAGCGTTTGAAACGCCATAAACTTGTCTACGAGTATTATATGTTCTAGGTTTTGGGGCCGATCTTTTAGAATTTTGTCTGTTGTTTGGATATATAGTGTAATACCTCTTCGGCGTTTATTTTCATACTTGTGTAAATTTAATTACATTGAGAAAGTGAATAACCGTAAAAATTTCGAATGTTGTGTTATTCACGATCTAAGTAAAAGTAGCAGATCATCAGCTAACAAATTGAAAATTTCAGCTCTTTTAGTACTACATGTTTACGAAATATTTTCCACCGAGTTTGTTCTTAATACTCTTTGACGGCTAGGAAACTTAATGGATTCCGAAATAGATGTCAAAATTTTCTCACAACGAATGGAATTCTAATATTTCTACTACGTGTCATAACAGAACCAGCGATGTACGGCAAAGATAAGAGATATATCTATACATAAAAAATGCTGATTTATTTTCGTGTAATTTTCGGTTGTCGTAACTTATTGTTATGAGAGATTCACCTTTACGGCAGTTGTGAATTATGAGATAGTAACGCATGCAAAATATAGTTTTAAAAATATAATGAAAATGTAAATAAATATTGTAAAATAAATAACACACTTTTGTGTTTCAGACTATTTATAAACTATAGAATATGTTTGAAATCTAATATTTTCTATTATCAGCATTTTATCAACCAACCATCCATCAGATCTCCTTTGTTGATTTGTCACTTGGATGTTTGAATTGAGAGGACCGTACCATATTCAGGGTTAAATATTTGATGGTAACGGCGAGTTCATGTGTGAATTTTAAAGAATATTAAAATAATAACGAATATATCGAATAAATAACCTAAAAAATCTCATCCAAAGGAGTTTCAGTTCACTCTTTTGACCACACAGAGTCTTCCTTAATAAAACAAACTTTTAAAAAATGTGTCAGTATATTTTACGTTTTGTGGGTAGGGGAATCTCGAAAAACGATAATTCAAAGCGTTTGTAATTAGTTCATAACACAATGGCCATGCGGACATCCTTTTCAATTAGTTCAGCAGCAAGATATCTCCAATGAACATCTTTCTTTGGCCCAATTAGCCATACTATGACGGCGTGCCTTTATGTGACGCATTGTTTACAGAATCTTCAAAAACATCTCAAAAACGAGGTAATTTATGTTCCTTAGGCCGAATTAAAATCAACTTTGCAGAATGATTCTCATCTCTACTCGGGTGGCGTCGCGTTGCACCCCCCGAATTTTCATAATAACTTATTTATTCCGAATGTACGCTCGATTACTTTTGCTGGAAAACAACCACACAACCTTTTACTAAATTAGGGGTTTATGTCAAGGTAAAATGCATGTTCATTTTTCAAACCAGGTCTTAATATCATCCAAACATCTTTATTCGTGTCACCTAACACCGCATATCACTGGTTATCATGTTAGCTACATGCCACCAGAGGAAAGGAAGCGTTTACATTTTAAAATCGCGGGAATCGATCTGTGTATTTTTTATTGAATTTGTAAAAGACAATCACATTAAGGGATTAACATTGACCGTGACTATAATAACGATCGCTCATTTCGCACGGGTCCTAGGCGGGATTTAGGCTAATCCTTCCGCTAGGTGAGTCTATTAACCGAGTTTTCGTGCACCTGCTATTTACGCTTTATTATGACTACATCTGTAAAATACTTCCTTCATAGACGGGAGACAAGGGCTATTGTCCAATAAGTAATTTTGGCATTTTCATCGAGTTCAGAGAGTGAGAACATTTGTCACTAAGGTAGCCTACCGTACGTTCTCTGCGAAGCTGAAGAAAATTGTTCAATCGACCAATCGTCCGCATCGGGGACGAGAGTCCCCGAGTCGTCAACATATTTGCTGCTCAGGCATATAGACTAAAGTTGTGGGGTATTGATATTGGTAATAAAAGGAGCACTCAAAAAATCTTTGTTAATTTTTATATCGCGCGCACTTTATCAAAAGGGGTGGTACGTTGCAAGGCTTAAGAGAGATTAAAGCCTGGGTAGTGCAGTGTCATTCTCATAATTCATCTTCACCGCTAGGGATATTGTTTTTGATGAAACCACATAATCAGTCTGCATAGCTTGGTTGTAAAGAAGGCTTGACGTGCTGAAAGGACAACCGTACGTAACGAGTCAGCGAATGTCGTGTTGGCGGAGAGCAGGGGACGGTGGGGAAGATCGCATTCTTTTACTGTAGCCGCAGATCTGGTGTGAATATTTACTTTTCGAACGAAACTCCAAAGAGATGACAACTTAATTCGTTTTCTATGTCGAATCATAAAAAGATTACGACACCTGCCTTTTAAATCGTCTGAGAAACAAAATATGAATCGTATGATGTCTTGGACGGAAACAGAAATCAATTTCCTTTATTGTGGGTAAATTTTGATTTACCTGTTTGACAGGTTCCTCACTGTTTCATGTGCACCTTCTGTGCATTCTGTTCTCACCGCACTGCGTCCTATGATCCTTAGATCCGCCCTATCTCCTTAATCAGTCATTAAAAACTCGTATATCATAAAGGAGTTTAGTTAAGCATTAAAGGAATATGTTTTGAAAAATAAAGTGCTGTATAACGTCAATTGGTAGACCCGCCACTTTGCCATTGTGGAACAATGCTATTCTTTGTTTAAAGATTGATTTACTGTGCCAATTCATATCATTTCATCAATTAATAACTTAAGATTAGTAAATACACAAAACATCCAGATAAATAAATGATAAAAGTTCCTTGACATTTAATGTCAGTAAATACACAAAACTTCCAGATAAATTTGAATAAATTCACATCATAGGATTTTTTCATTTCGTTGATTAATCATAAATACACCAAATCAATTTCATACCCCCCCCCCCCCCAAAAAAACCCCAAAACACCAGAGGTTTTTGGAGTTTTTCAGATTATCACGTTATTGAATTGATTTTCTGTAAAATTATGAATATCCAGCCGTGAATAAGAAAGTAATAAGCCTAAGTTTTGCAACGCTTAACCGGCAATGGTGACGTCTCCATATGAGTGAAAAATTCTCGAGAGGGACGTTAAACATGTACAATCAATCAATCAAAATTATCATTATTGCTGTTGATTAAAAATTGGTATTTTTCCCATCCTCATATTTTGACTATCCTGCTTTGCCTTATGTATATGTCACGCTGAAGGTGATTGTGTATTTTTGTACGAATCATTTCGTGTATATCCGTTAAACTTGTGAATTGAATGGTTCATGCCAATACCAGGCAATCGAGATAGGTATTCTACAAATATCCTGATCACCCACATTTTGACATAAAATGATCAAAAAATTGATTATCGGTTGGTAGTGTTCTTATTTGATAAATTTAACATAGTGAACTATTAGCTATAGCATTGTTTCCACACACGGTCTTCCCGTGGGGATCCATGTTAGAATAGGTCCTCAGTACCCCTTGCTTGTCGTAAGAGGTGACTAAATGGGGGCGGTCCTTCGGATGAGACCGCAAAAACCGAGGTCCCGTGTCACAGTAGGTGTGACACGGTAAAGATCCCTCCCTGCTCAAAGGCCATAAGCGCCGAGGATAGGCCTAAATTTTGTAGCCCTTCACCGGCAGTGGCGACGTCTCCATATGAGTGAAATATTCTCGAGAGGGACATTAAACAATATTCGATCAATCAATCAACTTAACGAGGTCAGATAGGTCAGGGGGTATTGATATGAACATACGGAGGTTAAAAGTGTACTGCATAAAACTCATTTGATAAGGAAAACTATTGAATATAAACACACGTCTACATTTGTTTTTCCTTTTCATGGGTTTTATCCACTCGCTACTAACAATACTTTGTTACCTCGGTATTTTGTTACTGCAGATTTATCGTATGTCATGTGATATCGGCCATTTCGTATAATTTTGACACGTCCTTCAAAAGCCGGAGAGATTGATTGACAATTTAAGTCCTGAATTGTAGGTTTACGATTTTTATGAATGAATTTCAATTTGTTAATTTACACATAGATTTGCCATGATTCATTTGTTATCCTTGAAGATCGCGTTTCTTCGCCATTGCGTAATACGAAATTGATATCCAATATCTCTGTTTACGTCTTGATTCCATCTCCATTCATTGCTTTTTCTGTAGTGAGATTATTCGGACAATGTGTATTTTAATTACATTTCCCCCTGTCAATAACATTATTGTTGTAGCTTATAAACTTGAATTTAAACGTATCTTGGATTATAAATGCATGTGATTTTTCTGTACATCAATGCAAATAAATACTCTGACGCTTAGGTGGAAGGAATCGGACATGTTAAGATTATTTCCCAATTTAAACTTTCGATATAAAGAATCCTTTCTATTTGCAAGTAGAACTCTAGAGTATAAGGTCCTTGTAGTTTATTGTAACACGCGAGGGTACTTAGAAAGCATTCGCATTTGATTTCAGAGAAGAAAACATGCGTTGCACGTAAAATATACAAAATATCTCATTTGCTGCGGAGTGTTTTCATGGTAGATTATTTACTGCGGGACTAGATCATGTATATTGCAATATGGGAGTGCAACCCGCCTTACGGTAAATACGACAGACGAGTTTCACTGGCATTGCCGGGTAGCCATTGTCAAACAGAGCTTTGATGACAGGGATTTAGTTTAGATTTACTGTCAGCGCCGTAGTCACTGAAAAGTATCTGATGAACAACAAGATAAAAACGTAGAATTCTTATCAAGAAAGGGTCGCTCACATTTCGCCAGCCTTAAGTCGAAGATTTTGAAAAGTCAAGTGCGACATGAAGGTTGAAACTCAACACGGCGGACAAAATATGGATGTGTTTATATGAGAGATTGTGCGTGTGAATTAAATAACAATGGGAATTTGATGTAAAACATTTGATATTATCGGAATGGTACATGAATGTCCCAGTATCAGTAAATCACGAAAAAGAAAACGAGCAGTGAAAAGTTTGATAATGTCCCTAAACGATGCCAGGTAGCAGTTCGGGAATCAAAATTTTGCGTATCATTACATTCTGTTTTTTTAAACTATAAAGTTTTCATTTATTTTAGTCTCGAAACGTGAATGCTTACGCTATACAAAAACGCTGACGACAATGACTTTGCATATCAAAGAATGTGTAATAATTTTAGATGATTTATTATTGATTTCAACCCCAAAGTCCCCATATAAATTAAAACTGAATCAGATACAAGCGTTTTGCGTTTGGCCATTTACCCATTTCCTGCACCTATAAATTGGGAAATACAATTTCTCGATCGTTGAAGAATTCTATGTCAAAGAAAGTCAATCTTTGATCATTCTTTCACCATTTTAATGTGTACGTTTTAAGTTTATAATTGGAGAAAAATCATAAAAGTTGAAGAAAAAAAACAACCTTTGTAATTACTAGAAGCGGCAGACCAACGATTCGTGTGAAGAACCTGCTCAGGAATTATACGTCCACACCTGAAATCACTTTAAAGTTCATAAAGTGTGTATGAGCCCATAAAATGATATTTTTCCACCGTCAGAAATGTATAAAACAACAAGATGGAAAAGCTAATTTAAAATAATCTGATCAAAATTACCGATACCATTATTCCAAAAGAAGAAAAACTTCAAATGCTACAGGCCATTTTGGAGAATTTTAATGCTATCCAAAAAGTATCTCACGTCAGTTAAATTGACACCCTGCTTTAATTGTGAGGGTCCTTGAGAGAAATTGCGAAAAAATAAAAAATCACCGTTGGCATGATAATCAAACGCCAGTTACAAGCTCGGGACTTTTAAGATTCTTGAAAGATTTGTCAAAGTTGACGAATCGCTTTCACTTAAACATTAAAACTACACAAATAGGCACGCACAGGTGTTAGTGTGAGACGAAATATGCTATCTGTGGATCAGCATTACCTTGCTAAATGCTCTCCGAGTATGTAATGTATTCGATCTGTGCTTTTGATGGAGGGCTGTCATAGAAAGGTTTTAAGAGGAAATTCGGCAATAAATCATGTCTGCAGCGAAGATCGATGTATTTGTGATTGGTGGTAGAATTAACAGCTTGTCTGACACCTATCTACTGAGCGGGGCTGCATAGAAGTATATATTTTGATATTCCAGTTGGGTCAATTTCTTTGAACTGCATATTTGTTCTCCATATTATGCTAGGTCTGTAAAATAGTTTTGTATATCATAAAGTTCTATGGTTCCTTAAGCATAAATGTGAACTTAAGAATGAATATTGTAACACGTCATCATGAAATGCATAATGGAGCTCCTGGAAAATAATTTTCTCTATACATATACAAAAGTTCAGAGTGTTAGGAGAAACTGAACGTTTTCTTATTTCATAATATTCTATGTTAGGAGAAACTGAAAGTTTTGTAATTTCATAGCATTCTTATTTCATAGTATTCTATGTTAGGAGAAACTGAAAGTTTTCTTATTTCATATTATTCTATGTTAGGAGAAACTGAAAGTTTTCTTATTTCATATTATTCTATGTTAGGAGAAACTGAACTGAAAGTTCTCTTATTTCATAGTATTCTATGTTAGGAAAAACTAAACTCAAAGTTTTCTTATTTCATAGTATTCTATGTTAGGAGAAACTGAAAGTTTTCTTATTTCATAGTATTCTATGTTAGGAAAAACTGAGTTTTCTTATTTCATAGTATTCGGATGTGCTTGACTGATTATATTTTGAATACTGTGAGCAATGTAAAACAACACACACTAGATGTAATAAGCCGAATCTCGCGGAATTAGCCTCTCAGAGAGGCCAAAGGGACCCAACGTGTTGATGTAATAAAATCGTGTCGGTGATACGGGCACTCCAACCTCGATGTAATGAATTAATTTACAATGTTGAAAATAGTAAATAACACAAAAAAATATGGAAACGTTGTATCATAGCTGCATATTGAAGTCATTAAAAACTACCGCTGATCATGCCTTCCTCATAACTTAGCGTAAAATGTGCAAGAGAGGAGCGGAAGTTGTAAATGTCTTTGAAATAGATATATTTACATGGATGTCAAAAATATATAGAACTATGAAACCTATGCGATAAGATAATGACATGTTTATTTGATTATAAACGCGTTTATAGGATTCCTTAACCCTCATCCTTTTGCCGCATTAGTTTGTTCTGGAGAACGTTTGAGGGCGGTACCCTCACTGAATATTCTAGCGTTAGTTTGGTCTGGAGAACATTTGAGGGCTGTACCCTCACTGAATTCTAGCGTTAGTTTGAGTTTAAGTGCGGTGTCCTCAGTAAATGCTAGCGTTGGTTTGGTCTCGAGAACGTTTGAGGGCGTCCTCTTTACTAAATCCTAGTATTAGTTTGGTGTAGAGAACGTTCGAGGGCAGTACTCGTGCTGAATTCTAGAGTTAGTTTGCTCTAGTGAATGTTTGAGGGTGGTGTCCTCACTAAATGCTAGCGTTAGTTTGGTATAGAGAACATTTGAGGGCGGTACCCTCGCTGAATTCTAGAGTTAGTTTGATTTAGAGAACGTTTGATGGCGTCCTTTCACTAAATGCTAGCGTTTGTTTGGTCTCAAGAACGTCTGAGGGCGGTGTCCTCACTAAATGCTAGCGTTAGTTTGGTCTCGAGAACGTTTGAGGGCGGTGTCCTCATTAAATGCTAGCGTTAGTTTGGTCTTAAGAACGTTTGAGGGCGGTGTCCTCACTAAATGCTAGCGTTTGTTTGGTCTCGAGAACGTTTGAGGGCAGTGTCCTCACTAAATGCTAGCAGTAGTGAGAGCAATGGTTCTAACGAGTGTGTATCTAGGAACTATTTCTATTTATCAAATCCAAGATCATAAACTTCGGCATAAAAAAACTCTGCTTTTGAGGTCTATTGCGTAACTGAAATTGCACATTAGATTATAATGAACTCAGAATACACATTGATTATAACTGATATCAGGATATACGTGTTCTCTGTTTAAATGAATATACAACTTCCAAACAATCACTCCTGTATGTCACTGCCTTTGATCAATTTGTGACGTTGTCTTGAAATAACCTGGTAGAGATGCTAAACAACACGCAGTAGATTAATTTTCCCATTTCCTTTCACAGGCGGTGTACAACTATGCTATGGTAGCCTGTAAGTGTCACGGCGTGTCCGGCTCTTGCAGTTTACGGACCTGCTGGCAGCAACTACCCACTTTCCGGGACGTCGGGAAGAGGCTGAAGGAAAGATACGATGGGGCGGTGGAGGTTCGCTTTAACAAACGGGGAACGAAACTCATCCGAAGGAACAAGAAATTCAATAAACCAACTTCAGAGGACCTCGTGTATTTTGAAGACTCTCCAGACTACTGCAATGCCAACCCGGAAACCGGGTCACGTGGGACAGTAGGGCGGGAGTGTAGTAAGACGTCCAGCGGCATGGACGGGTGTAATCTGCTGTGCTGCGGGCGCGGGTATAACACTTTTAAACGGAAAGTGGTGGAACGCTGTAAATGTAAATTTAAGTGGTGCTGTTATGTTGAGTGCCAGACTTGCGAGCGAATAGAAGATGTGTATATCTGCAAGTAAACGGGAGATAACTCGGTTAATAAAGTACTTGCCATCCGACAATGGAACATGAACGCTTCAATGTGAAATGTACTTTATTCCGCCCATTTATAAAGTGCTAATACGCAACTTTATTAATGCAATCAGATGGAATATGCTGAAATAGTGGAGAGGAATAACCGTTTTTTGTGGTTCATAGTGCAAATTGATACGTTCAATTGAAAAAAAAAATGTGACGAATACGCTGATTGGCTGCCAGGACCCTGTTACTGCTGTAGTTGACCAATGATTGATCGTCTCTTATTATGCTGATTTTTCATAGACAAGTGTACTTGTTGATCTTTTTCTCTCTCGCCTAAATAGATTTACTTCGTATCATTCAATCCATCTAGAATGGAATATGCATTATTATAAATGGAAATGATACCTTTTCTCGAAGTGAGATGAGGAATAATTTATTTTCTTTGATCTGCGCACTTGACAGCCTTGGAGACATTGAGATGTATTTATTTAATTACGCAAATTCTGTGTAAGATATTCATTATAATTGCATACATCGTTGTTCATACTTCATCGACTCACTTAGCCGTAGATTCAGGGCAGGCACATCTTGTTTTTATTAGCTGTTACATCTATTTTGTGAAATGTATGTTGTAGACAATTTTTCATATTTTTCTACATTTCATCTTTTTTTTTGAATTGTGCACTAACTTATAAAGACCGCCATCACTCACGTATTCCAACGAATACAACTGATCGTGTTATTTGTTCACGACATTTATAGAGCTAGGTTTTATATCATGGAAGATGATAAATCTTAATAATACTAGATTAACGTGTATCCCACTGAATTATAATTTGACTGAAACAATCCTTAAACGTTCAATAAATACCACAGATTCCGCGTTGGATGATTGATAAGAAATTCATGTGAACATATTATGAAATATTTCATCATTATTTGACTGCAGTAATTCAAAGCTCGTGAAATATGGCGAAAAGTTTCTCGCATTGCGCGCTTCACTGACAGGGCATTGCACTTGAACGAAACATATGTTACTCTAACGGAAGTAGAAACTATGGTCTAATCTAATCAGTTTGTACGTATACTGTGTCGTTCTGACATGTTTAATCGTCTTTCTATGGTTACCATTATAAAGATAAAAGCCACATAAAGGGGGAGTAAAACGATACATAAACGTATCACGTGTCTAACAGTTCTAGATTGTCATGATAAGTTTTATTATTATCATTTTGTCTTCAGTTCTTGAAATGTGTCAGTTTAATTTGACTTCAGAGCAATCTGACAGATGAACACTGCATGTACATATTCCAGATCGCCGTTTTAAAGTTTTGGATAATAAATACTGAATTGAGTTATTTCAAACTATCCAAGCTGGTATTTACAGAAATGTATTGGTCAGTATTTCAAAAAGAAACCGTATACATTGTAAAACATTGTGGTTAAACATTAGATAACAAATCGATAGTAAGTACCCGTATAACTGTAGTATTTGATGACGGTACTTTCGATTGAAATTCTGATTCACTACTGAGTAAAATAAAACCTGTCCTGCACTTCTGTCCGTCAGACTAAAGTGACGCATTATAAGCACTGCCTGACAAAGGGAGGATTATTCTCTTTAGGAATGCAATTTATATTATATATCTTTAGATGCCTTATTTAAGCTTTATTTCCATTACGTGTCTCATCCCGCACTGTTTATTTACATATCCCATCTGTACAAAACACTCACTGTAAGTTTTACATACAGGGTATTTTTTGATATAAAATTGAAAATAAATGTTTTTCACATTTTGTTAACCAGACTTTGTGATGTCTTTGATCTCTCCGAAGAATGAGAACAAACTTTGCACAGACGGAGAATTGCCATACACATAATTCAGGTGGCTGCAAAATAAACAGATTTTTCTAAATCTACTCTGCAAACTTCATTTGATATACATGTGATTCAAATGAAAAATTTTCAGGTATTGAACATACTTTGATATATTCATTAATTTTGTCCACCTTGATAGCAGTCACGTGATGTAGACATGGCGACCCTATGAATCATGTGATCTAAAGCCTCCAGCGCAATATGTTGTATCTCATGAATGAAAAAGTGAAAATAACGAATAGTGATCAATCTCATAATTCCTATAGATAATACAAAACTACGAATAGGGCAAACACGGACCCCTGGACACACCAGAGATGGGATCAGGTGCCCAGGAGGATTACACATCCCAATTTGACCGGTCACACCTGCTGTGAGCGCTACATCTTGTTCAGGTAGTCAAAATTAGCATGCAGAGATCGGCCTAACAACTGGTATGAAACGTGCCAGAGAGTAGTCGACTCAATGGTAGGTTAGTTAGATCGTTGTAACGACCATATAAATTGCGAAATGGACGTGTCACGTGTGACAAAGTACATTTGTGTTCAATATACAAGGATTGCAGTTTATTTCGAACATCTATTTACGGCGATTTCCTTTATTTCACCCAAAGAAGAAAACTGCTGCTTTGAACAAACGTACTCTGTCACATGTTCCGAATGAATATTTTCTGGTATGTTAAATATAATTCTGTTTTTCTTACCAAACACAGTCTACTCCAAATATATTGAAATTCAGGGGCCAATCTGCGCTGTTCATTGTATGCAAAGTTTGATATATACGATGTTGAATTATATAAATAATGTTGCTGAGATTTATTTTGTAATTCAGTATAATATATGGATCAATATAAGCAACTTCAATATAGTATAGATTACAGTATACAAAAAAAAAAAAAAAAAAAAAAAAAAAAAGAAAGAAAGAAAAGGAACCCCGGTGATTAATACGTGTATTTTCATCGTTTGTTTTGATCAATCTGCCGTATTATAAAAATCCACGGGGAAAATTGACTACTAGCTATATAGAGTGGAGTCATCCTTGTTTGTGAATTATATACCGTATCTAATGAAAGCCATAACAACTATCGCGTCGAAATCTAGAGATAAAACTAAATCTGTGGACAATTCCCAAAAATCGTAGTCTCAGATGAATAATGACGCATTGCAACAAGATTTGTCTTCCCATTAGATTATTGGAAGTATTAAGATATGCGTTTGATGACTATTTGGTTGTATTAACGTAACACAAAAACCTCGCTAAATCCATCCTGTTTTGCGAACGAAAGAAAAACTCTTGAATGTTGTACGCGGAATGAAATAGAGCAATATATCAGTTGAGTACAATTAACTGCTCGTGGAGAGTACAACTAATTGCCCGCGGTGAGGATGATAAACTGCCCGCGGTGAGTATAATAAACTGCTCGTGGAGAGTACAACTAATTGCCCGCGGTGAATATAATAAATTGTCCGCGGTGAGTATTATAAACTGACCGCGGTGAGTATAATAAACTGCCCGCGGTGAGTATAATAAACTGCTCGTGGAGAGTACAACTAATTGCCCGCGGTGAGTATAATAAACTGTCCGTGGTGAGTATAAAAAAAACTGCCCGCGGTGAGTATAATAAACTGCCCGCGGTGAGTATAATAAACTGCCTGCGGTGAGTGTGACTAACTACCCGTGGTGAGTACAATAAACTGCCCGCGGTGAGTATAAAAAGTGTCACTATTTACAGTTATACTGATTGTCATGTTCACCTCCAGTATCTATACATCAATTTCATCTCTAAAATAAAAAAAAAATTCCACGGATATTTTTTGGTCTTTTTTATCGTAATGTTTGAAAGCAGAAAAGAGACACCCATTTTTGGAACTTGATCAGGTACAACTCGACTGAGTAATATGTTTTTATAGTTGTCTCAGTATTGTAATTTGTGGTTACAAACAAACCCCTCAAAATGATCGAAGGAATGGTTAGATAAGGATAAATAGAATTATGATTCAGCCAGACAAATATTGAATATGTTGTGAAATCGATATTCATCACCCGAGTTTCTCTGGGGTTTTGTGGTTTTATACTGACATTGTCTGCCGACCACATGTAATGATGATGACGTGTTGTTTTAATTAGTCATTTTGTACGAGATATACGAAGGCATGAATGACGTCGTCGAAAAGTCGATTCGTGTTTTCGTCACCGAAAACGTGAATGCATGTCATGATGGATAGTGCATAAAACAGTGAACTTCAACAAAATTTGGGTTGACAAACGAGTCCCCCTCCCCCCCCCCCCCCCCCCCCCCCATGTGACAATGTAGTATTGTTTGGGTTGTATAATAACACACTGCCGGACTAAGTGGATTTACCACTAGTACTACATGAGAGGTGAAGATAACGAACAGTGATCAATCTCATAACTCCTATAAGCAACACAAAATAGAGTGTTGGGCAAACACGGACCCCTGAACACATCAGAGGTGGGATCAGGTGCCTAGGAGGAGTAAGCATCCCCTGTCGACCGGTCACACCCACCATGAGCCCTATATCTTGATCAGGTAAATGGAGTTATCCGTACTCAAAGTAAGGGTGCCAAGAAGGGTCTAACAATCAATATGAAACACGTCAGACAGCATTCAACCCAATGATTGGTTTTACTGGCAAACTAGATCGTTATAACAACCATAGAATTTGCGAAATGCTGACTTTAAACGAGACTGTTAAAACCCCTGCACCATGTACAATGTCATGTGAACCATTGCAACAGCAGTGAAACGTCACGAGCGATTCTACAAACATGACTGGTTAAGATCTGATTCATAATACGCATAATAGATTGGTCACGTCATTAAAACATTCTATCAACTTAAGAAAAAGTACGTTGACAACAATTTTATAAAATTTACGAAAGGTAAAATACCAGGCTATTTCAGAACATAAACAGCTACAACAAAATTAAAAGAAGCTATAACAATTTTTTCTAAAGACTTTACGAATATTCAAAACAACAAAAAATATCATAAATATTTGAAAGAATCTAGAATAAAAATGTCTGACTTTATGAATATTTAAAAGAGGCTAGCGCAAAATCATTAGAAAGGAAACATGAAGAAAGGTATTGAATACGGTGTGATCATTTGTGGAATTTATATTTATCTCGAGATTTATATCATGTATCAATGACTTCCTTTGTTTTTGTAATACATGTAATAATAATGATAATAAAAAAAAAACTATCATAAAGCACTAAAGTGACCTTTTCAGAGAAAGTAAACAACCATAGAATGATCAATTTCTGTCGTCCAGTAACGGAGTGGCGCGAAACTGGTCGGAAATATACACGTTGGTTTGTCATTAAGAACTGAAGTTTGCAGCAAAAATAAAACTTAATATACAGTACTTCTCACATCCCATAGATACTCATATTCCAAGGGTAATTTACATCCCACAGGTAATCACATTCCACGGATAATCATGTTCCACGAGTAATCACATCCCACAGATGATCATATTCCACGGATAATCATATTCACAGGTTAATAATATCCCACATGTAAATCACATCGCTTTGATTCGAATATACACTGTAACAACGTTAAATACAGGGTACCAAAGTTCTGAAAAAATAACGAACCAAATGTTGTAAAACTCTACTGTACTTTAGGGGTATTGTACCACAGCATATGCGAGAGTGGATCCTGAAAATTCCAAAGAAGGTTTAGTAGATTTCATATTACAAAACATTTCCAAATCATTAGCATCAAATCGCACTTTACATGATCATTGCTCACTGTGAATTAAAGACCTGGATTTTGACATCACGGGCAGCTATCTCTGCGATAAATTATTCATATTTTGTGCTCAGTTATCAAAACAGTTCTTAGAAATACTTCAATTGTTAAACATCACTCTAATTCTACGCACAAGTACTCTGAAGTTGATATTAAAAGATGCTTGAGTTCCTCATTGACAATATTTGAGTAGTTTCTGATGATCAGATCTTCCAACAATATTTTGGGATTCCCATGAGCAAGAAGTGTGCTCCATTGTTGGCTGACTGGTGTTTGTATCGTTATGATGCACAATTTATTAAGGAAGCTTCTACACAAGAAGAAAAAATGTCTTGCTGTGGCATTCAACTCGATATTTAGAAATATCAACGACGCTTTGTCGTTAATAATTCTCAACGGCAAACTAACAACTCAACTTTATGACAAATGTGAAGACTTCAGCGTCTCCACCTTCAACTTCCCCATATTTATGTAGCAATGTATTACCAACATATGGTGTTTGTGTCTCTGAACTGAGTGCATGATTTGTGTGTGAATGTTTAAATCGAGGCAAGCCACTTACAATAAGTTGATGTTACAGGGATTTCAAAAGTCTCGTATAAAATCAACATTTCCACACCTTCTGTTATCGTTATTATAATGATTGAATTTGCAGATACAAACCATCACTGGGTCAAATGCTTTCTGAGTATTTCATACCAATTGTTAGGCCGATCTTTACACAATGATTTTGAATAAAAATACCCCGTTTACCTGATCAAGATATATGGCTCATTTCATGTGTGACCGGTCAACAAGGGATGCTTACTACTCCTAGGCACCTGATCCCACCTCTGGTGTGTCCAGGGATCCGTGTTTGTCCTACTCTTAATTTATAATCTTCGTAGGAATCATGAGGTTGATCACTGTTTATTCATTCCTACATACAATATAGTAATTAATCTTCATTGATACCAAAGTTCATCCCGAAATTCCTTGTACTGCCCAAGGTATGCAGAGATCAATTCAGAAATTTTTAATAGAAATTTACCTGGTCCCTGGCACTGTACCACTTAACACAATGTGTGTGAATTGCAAAAAGCAATTCCATAAAATGTGAAATATAATTCTCAATTCATAAGCCGAAGTCCGTAACAGATCCAAATGACTGGAAATTGTAAAACTGTTGATCTGCATTTTTATTTATCACTGCCATTTTGAACGGTGCCACTAACTAACGAAATGGAGTTCATTATTCTAAATTGTCAACCACGAGTGTTCATGTGATTTGGATGAAAATATACATGATAAGAGCCGTGAATCTTTATACAGACCCGTTAGTAGCATCATTTAAGTACCATATTGAATTATTATTAACCAAAATTAATATTTGTGTCTTTAAGTCGTTCTGGTTTTTTATGTCCTTTTGGGTAAATAAATACAAATTGATATGAATAAGAATTTTGATGTAATTTAAGTTATTGCAGTGAGGATATTTTACATTCCGCATTATTCAAGATTTAACAAGAAACCAGTGTTTTCCAGAAACAACACACGTGAAAACACAGGGAAGATTCTTTTCATGACTAGAAACAAGCAAACGTAAACCCGGCCACGACAGAACGACACGCTTCGTCTTTGATCTGACACAAGTCGGCGTTACGTCTGCGCCGATAACGATTCCCACCCGTGCGTATCTGACGTGAACAGAGGTTTATCGTAGTTCATCTGTATGTTTCCGGTATAAAACACGGGTGGTATGTGACTTCCGGTTATGACAGATTTGTGGCTCTGTAACATACATGATCGTTAAATCACATTATATTATTTGTGATTTAGATTCAGGTCGGAACACAACTACACCCAAATCTTAGAAACAATAAATGCAACAAAATCTGGAAGAAAAAAACCCCATATTTGATTTTTGGCGCATTCCTAACATACAAATCAGAATGTAAATTTTGTAAGATAAGTATGGCTGTGTCGACAAACCGAAATGGTCTGCGATCAGATTGATTTGATTCATAATTCATAGACAATGACTCAGTTACAAATTCTAAAGTGAGTTTTATTTTCCCGTAATTTCGTATTTATCAATAACATAAGAGATGTGAAAGATCATAAGGACAGTTACTGTCTATTGGATTAGTCTGTTTAGCCATTTAGATAACAAAGACAGAAAACAATGAATCATCGATGTGCATTCCCTTAACAATATATTTTTTTTGTGTTTGATTTTCAGTTTTTCATTAAAAATTTAATTCAAGGAATCATTTTTTAAGATGCATGTATGCCAATTTAGAAATGTACATGATATAGTTTTTAACTTCCACAAAGTTCAGCGGTAGATTACTACATTCTGTTGACTTGTGAAGAGAAGGTTCTAGTCAATCTGATATCATTATAAGTCATTTATTACCTCATGAAAGCTGTGACATTAACAGTTGTGATCTGCCTTCACTAGATATCAAATGTGGTGGTTTGTTTTACGTCTTATTAATTTTTTTCCACAAATATTGAGACGTCATCAGCTGTAAGTGAAGTATCACAAATTTAGACCTATGCTTAGCGCTCAGGGTCGTAGGAGTGGGGGTTCTTTATCGTACTAACGTCTGCCGCGACACGGGACCTCCGTTTTTAAGATCATATCCGAAAGATCCGTGATTCTCACTTTTAAATGCCGAGGGTTTGGCGAGGGAGCAATCCCTACCTATTTTTATGTCTTACTTGTGACGGGGCATGACACGAGCGGGACTCAACTCCACCTCCCAGTTACCAACGCTCTAGATACCAATGAGCTACCGCGACGGGCGATATCATTCGTTACACCTGAAGACTGTGTTAAGTTTCATCGGTAACTTATACGTATTAATGTTATTTATACTATACAGACACACATTTTAAATCTATGATGATATAGAGAAACAGATGAAAGGTGGGATAACGAACAGTGATCAATCTCATAACTCCTATAAGCAATGCAAAATAAAGAGTCGGGCAAACACGCGCCCCTGGACAAACCAGAAGTGGGATCAGGTGCCTAGGAGTAACAAGCATCCTCTGTCGACAGGTCACAACCGCCGTGAGCCCTATGTCGTGATCGGGTAAACGACGTAATCTGTAGTCAAATCATTGTGCCTAGAACGGTCTAACAATCGGTATGAAACAGCATTTGACCCAATGATAGGTTGTGTTGGCAAACAAGATCATCAACACAGGCATATAATTTGCGAAATGCTGACTTTAAACCCATGTAACATTAACGTGTTCGTCAGTAGCCTGCGTGAATTTTAAAACTGATAATGCGCAGAACAAGCTCCTGTGAATCTAATCATTTGAGATATATAAACGCCATATGCAAGTGATAGTGGAATATTGCTGCATGAATATAGGAAGTTGACGATGGAGAAACTGAAATTATCCTGTTTGTCATAAAGTTGAGTTGCTAGTTTGCGGTTAATATTCATTTTCAATAAAATATCTAAGTACGAAGCAGATGTGGAAGACTCTGAGGTGTCTTTGATCTTGAGTTCACGGGTATATTTCGAATCGACATATGAATGAAAACGATTATTATTATTAGATATAACGTCGTCGATATATCTTAATGTCGAGTTCAATACTATACAGACACACATATCTCTAATTCTTCTACAGAGACACAACGACATCTCTAATACTCGTACAGACACATTGATATATCTAATTCTCGTACAGACACAATAATTTCTCTAATTCTCGTACAGACACATTGATATCTCTAATTCTCGTACAGACACATTGATATATCTAATTATCGTACAGACACATAATGATATATCTAATTCTCGTACAGACACATTGATGTCTCTAATTCTCGTACAAACACATTGATATCTGTAATTCTCGTACATACATTTTGATATCTCTAATTCTCGTACAGATACATAATGATATATCTAATTCTCGTACAGACACATTGATGTCTCTAATTCTCGTACAAACACATTGATATCTGTAATTCTCGTACATACATTTTGATATCTCTAATTCTCGTACAGATACATAATGATATTTCTAATTCTCGTATATATAGACATTGACGTTTCTAATATTCGTACAGAGACACATTAATATCTCTAATTCTGGCCAAGGTACAGAGAACACTGATATCTCTGATTCTGGCTAGGGTACAGAAAGCAATGATATCTCTAATTCTCGTTCAGGGGCACGGGATCTCTAATTCTCATACAGATATCTTGGTCCTAGTTGCACCAAGCCGTCACGGTAGCTCAGTAATAGAGTGATCGCTTCGTGACCGGTTGTTCGTGAGTTCGAGCACCGCTTGTGCTGCTTCAAACCTGAGACTTAATTAAACACAGGTGGTGATTGTTCCTTCGCCAAATGCTCGACATGTAGAAGAGATATTCACGGATCTTAGGAACATTTTGTGGACCATACAACATTTATAAAATCTGAAGAATCGAATATAAACTAGGGCAATTTCTAAGTGCACAAATATAATTAGCCTGTTCTTGTTGCATAAAATGAAATACACAAGTGAATTTCATAATAATAGATGAATTATGATTTATTGACGAATGCCCATGGCGTGTTGTCAATTCCATTGTGTTAATTTGTCTACGGGTAATAAATTCTGAATCACGTGACCTGATTTACGGGTATATGATATTCATTCTGGTTAATATATGTACACTGAATTATAGTCTATCATAGCTTCATAAGATATCTATTCTACATAAGGTTGTTTAAAATGGAAATTGATCGGGTTTGTTCTCATAATGCAGAGTTCATAAATCTTCCACACAATTGACGACAGACAGAGCAGAAATGTTTACAATTAAAGTCAAATTCTACACTGTTCTGAAGTAACCACGGCGGATTAACCAGATGTCAGAATTTAATTAAAAGTCGTAAATTATGAATAAAATATCAACTGTTAGCCCTGACAGTTCCGTTGGTTTAGAAAAAAAGAGCGGTGTCATTTCTAAATTTCAATTTATGAAAAAAACTGAATTACATGGATATGGAATTCAGAGATGTTATAATAGAAGGGGAAAATCAGATATAACAGTTCCGGAAAGTTCCCTATAAGGAATCCGATCCAGGAAAATGAAAATTGTGTTTTCTATATCGTTAGGTTGTAAAGCGGTATTATGTTTAATCAAATGCAAGTTATAACAAGAGAACGCTATAAGCTAGATATAACACGAGAATGATATAATGAATAATAAGCTAGATATAACACGAGAATGATATAATGAATAATAAGCTAGATATAACACGAGAATGATATAACGAATAACACGAGAATGATATAATGAATAATAAGCTAGATATAACACGAGAATGATATAATGAATAATAAGCTAGATACAACAAGAGAATGATATAACGAATAACACGAGAATGATATAATGAATAATAAGCTAGATACAACACGAGAATGATATAATACATAATAAGCTAGATACAACAAGAGAATGATATAATGAATAATAAGCTAGATATAACACGAGAATGATATAATCAATAATAAGCTAGATACAACAAGAGAATGATATAATGAATAATAAGCTAGATATAACACGAGAATGATATAATGAATAATAAGCTAGATACAACAAGAGAATGATATAACGAATAACACGAGAATGATATAATGAATAATAAGCTAGATACAACACGAGAATGATATAATACATAATAAGCTAGATACAACAAGAGAATGATACAATGAATAATAAGCTAGATATAACACGAGAATGATATAATCAATAATAAGCTAGATACAACAAGAGAATGATATAATGAATAATAAGCTAGATACAACAAGAGAATGATATAATCAATAATAAGCTAGATACAACAAGAGAATGATATAATCAATAATAAGCTAGATACAACAAGAGAATGATATAATGAATAATAAGCTAGATACAACAAGAGAATGATATAATGAATAATAAGCTAGATACAACACGAGAATGATATAATACATAATAAGCTAGATATAACACGAGAATGATATAATCAATAATAAGCTAGATACAACAAGAGAATGATATAATCAATAATAAGCTAGATACAACAAGAGAATGATATAATCAATAATAAGCTAGATACAACAAGAGAATGATATAATCAATAATAAGCTAGATACAACAAGAGAATGATATAATCAATAATAAGCTAGATACAACAAGAGAATGATATAATGAATAATAAGCTAGATACAACAAGAGAATGATATAATCAATAATAAGCTAGATACAACAAGAGAATGATATAATGAATAATAAGCTAGATACAACAAGAGAATGATATAATGAATAATAAGCTAGATACAACAAGAGAATGATATAATGAATAATAAGCTAGATACAACAAGAGAATGATATAATGAATAATAAGCTAGATACAACAAGAGAATGATATAATCAATAATAAGCTAGATATAACACGAGAATGATATAATCAATAATAAGCTAGATACAACACGAGAATGATATAATCAATAATAAGCTAGATATAACACGAGAATGATATAATGAATAATAAGCTAGATACAACAAGAGAATGATATAATGAATAATAAGCTAGATACAACAAGAGAATGATATAATAAATAATAAGCTAGATATAACACGAGAATGATATAATGAATAATAAGCTAGATACAACACGAGAATGATATAATGAATAATAAGCTAGATACAACACGAGAATGATATAATGAATAATAAGCTAGATATAACACGAGAATGATATAATGAATAATAAGCTAGATACAACACGAGAATGATATAATGAATAATAAGCTAGATACAACAAGAGAATGATATAATCAATAATAAGCTAGATACAACAAGAGAATGATATAATGAATAATAAGCTAGATACAACACGAGAATGATATAATCAATAATAAGCTAGATATAACACGAGAATGATATAATGAATAATAAGCTAGATACAACACGAGAATGATATAATACATAATAAGCTAGATATAACAAGAGAATGATATAATCAATAATAAGCTAGATACAACACGAGAATGATATAATACATAATAAGCTAGATACAACAAGAGAATGATATAATCAATAATAAGCTAGATATAACACGAGAATGATATAATGAATAATAAGCTAGATATAACACGAGAATGATATAACGAATAATAAGCTAGATACAACAAGAGAATGATATAATGAATAATAAGCTAGATACAACAAGAGAATGATATAATGAATAATAAGCTAGATACAACAAGATAATGATATAATGAATAATAAGCTAGATATAACACGAGAATGATATAATGAATAATAAGCTAGATACAACAAGAGAATGATATAATGAATAATAAGCTAGATATAACACGAGAATGATATAATGAATAATAAGCTAGATATAACACGAGAATGATATAATAAATAATAAGCTAGATACAACAAGAGAATGATATAATGAATAATAAGCTAGATATAACACGAGAATGATATAACGAATAACACGAGAATGATATAATCAATAATAAGCTAGATATAACACGAGAATGATATAATCAATAATAAGCTAGATATAACACGAGAATGATATAATCAATAATAAGCTAGATACAACAAGAGAATGATATAATCAATAATAAGCTAGATACAACAAGAGAATGATATAATCAATAATAAGCTAGATACAACAAGAGAATGATATAATCAATAATAAGCTAGATACAACAAGAGAATGATATAATGAATAATAAGCTAGATACAACAAGAGAATGATATAATCAATAATAAGCTAGATATAACACGAGAATGATATAATGAATAATAAGCTAGATACAACACGAGAATGATATAATCAATAATAAGCTCGATATAACACGAGAATGATATAATCAATAATAAGCTAGATATAACACGAGAATGATATAATGAATAATAAGCTAGATATAACACGAGAATGATATAATACATAATAAGCTAGATACAACAAGAGAATGATATAATGAATAATAAGCTAGATACAACAAGAGAATGATATAATGAATAATAAGCTAGATATAACAAGAGAATGATATAATCAATAATAAGCTAGATACAACACGAGAATGATATAATGAATAATAAGCTAGATACAACACGAGAATGATATAATGAATAATAAGCTAGATATAACACGAGAATGATATAATCAATAATAAGCTAGATATAACACGAGAATGATATAATGAATAATAAGCTAGATATAACACGAGAATGATATAATGAATAATAAGCTAGATACAACAAGAGAATGATATAACGAATAACACGAGAATGATATAATGAATAATAAGCTAGATATAACAAGAGAATGATATAATCAATAATAAGCTAGATATAACACGAGAATGATATAATGAATAATAAGCTAGATATAACACGAGAATGATATAATGAATAATAAGCTAGATACAACAAGAGAATGATATAATCAATAATAAGCTAGATACAACAAGAGAATGATATAATACATAATAAGCTAGATACAACAAGATAATGATATAATCAATAATAAGGTAGTATCTTGATCGGAGGAGACGGGTAGTTCTACAGTTTTATATACATGTAGGATATGTGCAATCGCGTAGTTAGGTAGAAATGGTTAAGAAGGGAGGGGCAATAACACAAAATCAGCATCTTTTTATTTTATACAAGGCTTTCCCTACATTTGATAAAAAAGAATTCATCATTTCCCCCCCATTTTTTCTTTTGTTTTCTTCTTTATAAAAATGTATTAGAAATGTAAGCATTTAGCAGCAAAACGTTTGTGTGTAAGTGTGAAAATGTTTGAGAGGTGTTATGATATTTGTTTTGTCATACATGCTGTTCTTTAATATGTTTAAGGAAAAAAATAACGAATAATAAAAAGGACATAATTTTATGAGATGTTACAGACATAAGCTATAGAATATCAGAAAGTAGGCACTGTAAGGACTTGTTGAATATTCAATATCATTTTAGTCATTTGTACAATGGTCTTAAATCTATAATGAAAGAATCCCTCAAAATAGTTAAAAAGAAAATTGTTAATTACATAAACGCCAAATTCATTCGTGTTTCTTTTTAAGAAATGAAGACAATTGACATCTATTTTACCCTTGGTATGTCCATGCAGGGATTTGTGTTTTCCCTTCACTTGATTTATATTATTTGGTCAAGGAAAAAAGTTCATATTCATATATTTACGCTTAACATTTCTACATTTAGACTGAACGAATGGTGGATTGCGTAGTTACATTGTGCAGTTACAGGGATGAAAATTCTACCCAGTTCGCTTTCTGTAATCTGACCTTGACTGTAATAAAAAAAGAATTTTATTGAAACATTGAAAGGAGTGCTTTTCTGACAGGATGGAGTACAGTCCAAAGTTTGAATTGAAATTGAAATCGTACATGCAAGCAATGCTGTCGCAAGAAATACAACTCCTACATTTTTGTGCATGCTAATATGTTACAAAAACGAAGAAAAGTAGTCTTTCTTGATAAATCACACACACACACACACACACACACACACACACACACACACACACACACACACACACACACACACACACACACACACACACACACACACATTTTTATATTTATTTTTATAATTCAAAATTGATCTTATATCGTTTTATAAATAATATAGAAGGCTTTCACGTTAAAGCTGACATGTATTAATAAATACGTACAGATTTCTCATCTTATCCGCCATATTTCTCTCAGGTAGCCTAATTTACTCTACCCGTATATGCCCCAAATATGAATGTCACACCTGAGTGATTTTTCTAGGTGGACTCGACCAGTGCACATCTCCAATAGTAATATATAGGGAAATGCGAAACAAATAAAATCACATTTTAAAACATTATGCTTTGCTCTAAATTACAAAATATTTATTGTATACCAATGAACCATTCCGAAAGTTTAGATAATTTAGAACAAAATGCAAAAAAAAAAGCTTTTCTTGCATACTTGCAAGTGCAAGCAAGTATTTGCAGTTTCTTATGAAATAAATGCGGAGAAATCATTTGCCAATTACATACTGATAGAATGGAATAAGCAAAGAGCATAAAATATATTATTTATATCAATTCTTGCAAAATACAGGTCCATGTCATATGCATAATATGTAATGCACATGGCATATTCGCCACAAAAAACACCGTATCAAATACGGACGTCTATTCAACAGGTATCGGAGATGTGCACTTACCGAAAATATTAGATTCTCTTTATTCTGATAAATCCACGAAACAAAATGATAAACTCCATTTGTATCTCGTTAGAACTTTACAACACGTTGTCATTCCATTATACAGACTGCGACACACCTCACCCGTGCCAAATTGGGTGTCTTCAATCAGGGGAGATGTCAGAGTCGAGCATTTTTCCTGCATTGAATGCTTGTCTGGTCGAGGTTTTGCAGTTTATAGAAATCGGGAATCTAATCATATACACTGAACATCTGGTTGGATATATTGCGTGCTGAATTCAAAATTTATCGATGATCATATACAAATTTGGATATACAAATAAGGGAATAATGATCGAAAATATACATCTATTTAAAAATGCGGGTATTACATTTGCAATCCATAATAAACAGTTGATTACACAAAGACACATATAAAAGGAAATGTATAAACGAAAATATAGTTTTATTGTTTCTTTGGGAACCACATAATTATTTACGGTCTCTGTATGTCCATATTCATTGATTGAACAGGAGAGAGAGAGAGAGAGAGAGAGAGAGAGAGAGAGAGAGAGAGACTGTCCTACTTCGATGTACAATATCATTTCACAGAAGGAAAGAAAATTGATCAGTGATTAATGGTAAGCTTACAAGCATTAAAAGATTCCAGGTATTTAAAAATTTGTTATTGACAATATATTAAAAACTTACAGGAGTTGATGCTTATAATTGAATTCATTACAAATATATATATATATATATATATATATATATATATATATATATATATCAGTTTAAACTGCATGTAGAAAATACTGACTTTGTATGTTAGAATAACGGAAAAAAGTAAATTGTCAAAAAAGTGGGGAGAGCAGACCACCCCAACCCCCTGTATACATGCCTGAAACAACATATCAATTCGTGTTGAAAGAAAGGTGCATATCTGCATTTCATTAAATTCCAAAGGAGCTCGAATTTATGTGTTCCCCTATTAATTAATTTGTATACAAGATTCGTTCCCGAATTTAGAACCATGCTTTCAGTCAGAGCAGAAATGAATTCATGTTGAAGTACATCTAGTTTGAATGCAAATGTGGGGTTCCTTCTTTTAATTTCATCAGACTCATTAGAACCCCCTCCCCCAAACTATGCAACTTTGTTTTTATTGATATCTAAATCGGCATATGAATCCGGATACAAATTATATGATGTTTTTTCGTGATCATATAGATATCGATACTAGAAAATGTTTATACTCTTGCCTTTTGCATATCCTACTAATGCATTACAGTAGATTGATACTGTATCGTATCAAATAAAACCTCAACACGAATTTTACTGATTTATGAATACTAACATCTTATCGAATACATTTGGATATGAAATTTCGACGTACAGTGGTATGTCTATTTTCAGAATATATCCATTGCGCCAGATCTACGAAATGCAAATAATCATTATGGCATGTTACAGAAACGTTAAAACACACATGCTATAGTCCTGCAATGCATGCATGCGATTTTTCTGAATACATATATTTATGTATTCGTGAATGAAGTTCCTACGCTTAAAACTATCTTGGCCTTTATGTATTTTGTTTTGTGATTTTGGTTTACCATTCCTTACACTGTGTAAAAAAAGGAAAACTTGGTAAAGGGTGCAATTCTACACCATACAATTAGTATGCATGCATGTGTTGAAAAGTAAAATGTACATGTAATAACCAGACATGTATCGTCATTTTTCATGGGGGGGGGGGGGGGGGGGGGGGGGGGGGGGGGGGGGGGAGGTACAACAGGATGAAAAAAATGGAAAATTGGATTCTTCAAAATTTCTTGCCATTCAAAATAATAACTAAAACAGATGAACGAAAACAGCAATAAAATAAAACAAAAAACCCAAACAAACCAAGATGTTTTATCCGATGTTCAAGGTCCTAATGTGGGGGTGAAGGGTTAAAAGAGTCTTTTACTTTGACTGCCTCAATAATTTCCCCCTACACTTCATTTTCTTCCATCGTTGGGGGTGGGATGGGGTGGTTAGAGTCCTCTACTATGAGTGCCTCATAATATCTTCATTTTCTTAATTGGTGGTGGTGTGTGTCTTCTACTATTATATCAGAACTTTCAAGCTGGGGTCAAGTTTGGGGGTGGGGGGGGGTGTGTGTGGGGGGGGGGGGGGTTGTCACCCAATATATTTTTTACTTGCATTACAAAATAACGGCCTCTCACTTCTGTCGGCGCGGGTTCGAAACCCGCTCGCGCCGGTAAGTGAGAAAGTTTCCCAGTTTACTTTCGGAAGATCGGTGGTCTCTTCCCAGGTACATTGTATCTGGTTTCTCTCTTCCACCAACAAAAATTGGGTGCCACCAGATAACTGAAAAACTGTTGCGTGTGGCGGAAAACATTTTTAAAAAAAAATGGATATTGTTATCAAAGGTGGGGGACAGACACTTTTGTCCCCTCCCCTTGATTCTAAGTACTTTGTACTTGACCTTTGTATTTGGGAGAGGGCCTACATAGGCTATGCCTGTTGTCCAATCCTGTTGAGTTTCTCAATAAAATATGTTTAAATAAAAAAAAATCCTATGTGCTTGATAACTACGCATATGAAAAACTCTCAATTATTACATTTTGCATTACTACAATTTGCGTCGAGTTCAACGCAGAATGTAATAAAGCAAAATGGGATAGATATATAAGATCTATTGAGCGCCAAATTAGCATAAAATGAAGTAATTGAAAATAACATTATTTAAAGATATGTTTACTTTTTAATTATTGTGACCTTTAAATGAATCAAATAAATCTGTATTATCAATTAATGAGAGCAATATTGAGTTACTGTTCTCTTATATTGAATTAACGATATTATTTGTCTTCATAAGAGCGCGATTATTACAAGATCATCGTTTGAATCACCCCCCCCCCCCCCTCTCTCTCTATACACTCATGCAGTGTTGTATATGTAAATTATCTATGCACAAACAATTTATGTACCTAAATGATATCCTGATTTATAAATCTGCAATACTCTGACAAGTATAAATCATACAGTATAAGGATTCATGCACAATACAGGGTAAATATTCTACTCTGATACTTCCCCTGATTGAAGATAGCTGATCGGCACGGGCAAAGTGTGTCGCAGTCTGTACAATGGACAATGTTGTTTACTGTTGGAATACAAATGGAGTGTATTATTTTGTTTCATGGATTATGCAAATAAAGGGAGTTTTACTACTACTTTGAGTATTTTCGACAAGTGTACACGTACATCCTCGGTCCTTTACAGATATTACGAGTAGACCCAGGTAAATAGTCATCCGCATTCGATGCTTTTTCATGACAAGCGTACATGACCATGTCTTCTTTATACGTAAAGTAGCATTTATGTATTTGCATTTTGCTTGAAGTAAGTGTGAATGGTATAGATTTTATACCCTTTGCTTATTCCATTTCATCAATAGATCTAGATAATAGATGAAATATTTCTCCGCGTTTTTGTATAGTTTTGACATATTTATTGCAAATGTACGCACATTCACGTAAAGAAAAGGCATTCTATATTTATTTATCCAAAGCTTTTAGAATGATTTACTACTGTACGATATGTTTATTGTAATTTTGAGCACTGCATGGTGTTTCAAAACGTGATTTCATTTCTTCTTGATGTCCTATAAATTAGTATCGGAGATGTACGTGTTACCTGTCGAAGCTACCCGCACAGGTAAATCGAAGACACTGATGTGAAGTGAAGCGTAGCAAAACTCGTCCCCTTATATACCATGCGAACCCTGATACATATAACATTAGAATATCCAACTAATATGGCGGATTAGCAAAGAAATATGGCGGACATATAGAATTATACTATATTTATTAATTCTTGTCAGCTTTAAGTTTAACGTGAATTTGAGATTTCATTCCTAAGAAATAAATCAATGAAGCAGCACAGGTAAATGTAAATGTTGTAGATTCATTCTTCTGTCAACTGATTCTATGCATGCTCCCAGGGATACCTCTGTTGGGGCATCGTCACAATTTCTGTTGAATTAAATCAGATAGCTAGCTCGCATTTCCCCTTCTTTCTCCGGCTTAAGAGGACTGTTACTATAGGAATTTGATCCTCTCTTATAATTAACACTGTATTGTTTCCTTGATAAGAATGACAAACACACCAGTATGAATATATCAAAGAAATAATGTTAAGGAAGGTATGATATTGATAAATCTCACAATAAATGAGCATTTCTTTGTTTGTTTGAACGTATAACCTTTAGTAAAGTTGCGTCATTTTATTGAGGAAATAACTAGTTAAAAATAAGATAAAAATGTGTATTTCTTTGTTTGTTTGAACGTATAACCTTTAGTAAAGTTGCGTCATTTTATTGAGGAAATAACTAGTTAAAAATAAGATAAAAATGTGTATGTTCGTGTTGCAGTGAAAGGCAAGGAGGAAAGAGGTAGATATTTGGAATAGTCGTAGAAAGTAAGTTATAACTTTCAATTCTGTGTGTAGATTAGCTTCTATAGAGATGTCCTCCTAAAATGAAATGAAGGTTTTACCTCAGGCCGATGAAATTGTGTCAAACTTTGAGTTAGAATTGTCCATAACTTAAACCTCCACAAGAGGAAAAGAGTAAGTCCTGGGATCTCAAAGCGAACTCTCATTTCGTCCCCACTTCCAATCATTCCTTCATCCATCCATGAAAATCATGTTTGATTGGGTTAGAATTAACTTTTCTGAGAGTTTCAATTATTGTCACTTTATTGATTGTCTCACGCCCTCCTAATGTGCGAGACTTATAGAATCCTTCATTAGTACGAGTGTGGGATGGGGAAATTCCACCGATGGGGGGGGGGGGGGATCGTACTCTAGGACCAGGCTTTACAGACTTCTAGAGAGGGAATCTTGTTCCAGAGGTGGAATTTCCCTATCCCACACGAGTAAATAATGAAGGATTATTTTTCTCACATTTTACCCACAAAGTTTAGTGCATAAATTCAAGTGCTTCAAGAAAATTCAAAATGATCAAAATCTTTAATTGAACTATGCAAAAAAACTAATTAAATAGCCAGAAACAGCATACCCGAAAAACCAAAGGTTGTCCACCAGAAAGCTGTATCAAATAGATATTCAAAGAAAACGATACAAAATATTCTACTTCACCGTGTTACATAGATCATAGAAATATAATATATCACACTCTAATGTTGATCTCGGACCTGGGATTGGCTCCGAGAGTTGATCACTCGAGGGGTAATCCCAGGTCCGAGATCAACATTAGAGTGTGATATTCTTTATATCATATACCTAAAACACAACAAGTTGATAAACATTTTTTTTTTAATTTGGGGGGGGGGGTGGGGTGGGTTATTGACCCAAACATAAATACATGGTATACTGTACAACGATATTTAACTATTTCATTCCTTCAGTGAGTTTACTTTAATGGTTACGTTTCCAGTACTATTGGCATTGTGAAACATGCTAAAGTATGGGTTTTGTAGCTTTATTCCATTGCTGGTCACGATAATTGGATGATTAATTATGGGTCCACATCCCCTCATGTGGTCTAGAATTAACTGAACTGCTTGGCTGAGAAACTAGTCATATCTATCGTTGTGTTGTTCATGTACATGTATATTCTATTAAGCAGCTCCTAGGGGCTTGCTAATAGATACTAAAATTGGAAATAAGTGAATTACTTTTATTTATTTTTTCGGATTTAAACAAACTCGCCCGTTTTCAATATTTCATATAATTTGTAAGAGTTGTAGAACTTTGTTTACGTGGCGTCATCGTATGAACGGGAATGTTTACAGATCTGATGCTGCTATTTCTTTGCTTAAGGAATGTTACTTTATACTGAAGTAAGTTTTTTTTTTTTTTACCGTTTCCCATCTGTTTAGCATCTATAAGTCGTTGAAACACATCGGAAGATAATGGTTCTACTTTTCTCGTTTTATTGCCAAGTCCTCGGGATTTTAGATTTCGGAAATCGTTTTAAAACAGTTTTCTACATCAAAATTGCTGTAAAGTAACATTTTATTTCCATTAGGACCGGGAATTTCTGAAAATACTTCAGTATCACCCTCCATAATCCTCCTACTGTTTTCTGTCGCCTAGAACGTTGATTGTTTTGAAATGAAGTTAAACGTGTTATTGTTCTAAATAAACAATTGTTACTAGGGTTACCCCCCTTTGCTTAGATACTCGCTACAATTTAGCGCTGTTTTTGAAAACGTTTTTATTTAATTTTTCTGAAATTTTGTCGTGGAAGAAAGTATTATATTTGGATATGGGGCTCACGGCGGGTGTGACCGGTCAACAGGGGATGCTTACTCCTCCTAGGCACCTGATCCCACTTCTAGTGTGTCCAGGGGTCCGTGTTTGCCCAACTATCTATTTT
>NC_079170.1:33701155-33731155 GCF_947568905.1 Ostrea edulis
TGGTGTTGATGAATTTGAATGATGCATTTACATGTACATGTAAGTATCCGGCTTACATATCATTTTGACTCGAAGACTCGTTAAAATTGAATAACTCTTAAACGTTTTGGTCTGCAAAATGGGGGGGGGGGGGGGGGGGGGGGAGTCCCCCTCTGGATCCGCCACTGAAGTCCTATTCACAAACTAAACAGTGTTCAGGTTGAAAGCTTATTTCAAACCTGGCACATTGTAATAAACAGAGATTTGACATGAAACATTTATAATAACTAGAAGTGTGTTTAAATTAAGAAAAAATCTTGATGAAAAGAAATTGTGGTGACCGTGAGGTATTTGAACCCGGTGATTTTAAAAAATAAAACATTTTTACGTGCAAAAGTTGATGACCTTACCCAGTGAACCATGCAGTAGACCATACATTACTAAGGAAAATTAACGTACTGGTGAAGTTAAAAATATTATCAGTGAAGTAGTTTCGATTTTTTAAAATTTACAAAAAACAAAATAATACCAAAAAAAACAAACAAACAAAAACCAAAAATAATGTTTAAACATGCAACATCATTAATGAGGGATACAATTTAGAATGTGACAATATATTGCTTAGAAATCCAAAAATGAAATAAGATTTGATATAAAGATATCAAATATACTTAATAAAATTTGAATTAATTACTGTAAATAGATTTTATATCAAACATCTGACTGAATTGATTTGTAACTGATTCCTTGTTTATCTAAAGATTTTACTGTTTCTTCAAATAAGATTTCCTACAACACATGGAATAGGTACATGAAGTAAGTAACTATAATTATGTCAAGTACATATTCACACATTGTTTCTATACTGTCTGATAATTTGTACAATTTGTATTTATTGTATTATTCAAAGAACCTAATAATATAATTAAAAAATATATTTTGTTTAGAAATTTATATACCTGAACCCTCGCAACACACACCAAACACATTACACTTCCTTGCTCGTCAATATAATATACAGAATAGTAGGTTATCATATGATTTTGTATCGTACAATATCGTATCATATCACATTGTAAACATAGATTATGATGTTATATTGATAAATATGATGCTATTCCATTTAATCATATTATGATATTGAATCATATGCTGTGATATAGTACTATGATATGAATCGAAAAGCAAAATGTCTTATCATATAAGAAATGAAGAATGAAGTGCAATTGCTCTGATGGTATATTCTACGATGCACTTAACACGCATGATAGGGAATTTGTCTGCAGAGCAATCGCACTTCATAATGTCATGCTCAACGATAAAACATTTATTGATTTGACATATTTGCTTTGTGAACCATTGTATGATAGGACGGTTATGATAAATATTGAAGGGAACATTTTTAAATCCGTCTACATATTTGTTTTATAATTTAAGTATATAGTTTTGTAACTTCCTCAAAGGCCTCTATCACGTTCCACCTTATATGTGTCTATGAGCAAGGGGTGGGGGGGGGCACAGACATACTTCTTCCCCCTTTGAAAAGTGTGGGGGCATGTGCCCCGGCTGTACCTTCCCCTACTCCCCTGTACTGTGTACGACAGACTGCACTTTTGAACATTGCAATGGGGGATCCCCTTCTAATATAAATGAGATATAACTATTTTCACCGTGAGAACATTTTTCTTGTAACTAACAATTTTATGACGGTTTAAAACGTAACTCGGTAAAAAAAAAATGTACTACGGAGAGAATAGGTTATGTACATGCAAGAAATAATGCTTTGAGTGCTGAGAACCTGCATATTAGAATTGAGTATTTTTTTAACCGTGGTATATTCTCATCTGATCAATCTATGTTAATTTTGTGTTAAAAAAGTGAGGGGGCACAAATCCACTTGTGCCACCCCCCCCCCCATCTTCCAAAAGTGAGGGGGCACGTGCCCCCGTCCCCTTGTCCTACACCCCTGATAGGCATAAATTATCCAGTCTACCCAAAGTTATCATTCGCATACTCACTAATACCTCTATCAACACTTACTCATTTTTCAAAATTCTTGAAAAAAGATAATGATGCGTAAATGAAATAAGCTATTGACTTCAGCTGCAAAAAAGTTATGTCAATTCATCAGTTTTAAGAAGATTTCACGCCTCTCTGTGACACAAGAAGTATTGTATTTAGACGCAGCTCTTTTTTATGTGTGTGTTTGATTACACAAGATCTATACATGTAAATAGATAGCATAAATACATTGGTAGATTCAGAGGGAGGTGTGGAGGTTTTATAGGTTGTACCTCTGCCCATCGTTACAAAATGTTGCTTAATGAGGTAAAAATAACACATTTTGAGAATGGAACTCTGCTTTTGAAAACTAAAATTTATGGTAGAACCCCTTTTTGAAAATTCCCTGGATCCGTCCCTGAAATATGCGGGGTTTTTCCAGTTGTAATTGGTCGTGGAACCTACAGTAGGTTTTCCTCAAATTTAATGAACTAGTTCTTACTTTTATTTTATTAACCGTGAAAAAAATTTACACATGGAATTTTGATAAGAGGAGCAGCAGGAACGAAAACTCTGGGTAAATAATGACCTGAAAACCCGTATCAACTCCTTTGAAATAAATCAATCTGCTAAGAAAGGGAGGGGGTAATTTTTCTACGGGGGTCATTATTTTTCTGGTATGACACGCAAAATAATGATCCCTGGGTCTTCTTTCTACAAAATTACCCAATTTTTCTACGGCTAGTTGAAAAATGACCCCCGGTCATTATTCTCTGGGAGTCAAAATTTGCCTCTACACTGGCAATGGTAACGTCTCCATATGAGTGAAAAATTCTCAAGAGGGACGTTTAACAATATACAACCAGCCAACGAGTTATGAGATTGATCAATGTTCGTTATCTTCACCTTTTCCTGATTCTGGAGTAGCCTAATCTCGGTTGAGATTTGGACTGACGCATTCTCCGAATCTCGGGACATTCCTTCATAATTCATATCTGAGAATTTACTTTCAGCTTCGACCGGTTCTAGCAATTAATGTGCACTTACATATAGATGACACTGCTGTTTGCTTCAAATAAGTTAGTTGACTACCATACTAACTCTGTATCACTATTAAGGCTGTATTACTTACTTAAATTCCATAAAATTTTCCGTTCAAATGGTGATTTTCATAGTGCAATATTTTATCTTCCGAAACTGAAGAGTTCCTACAATTTTTTTGTTTTTTTTTAAATTAGCGATGTACAAGTAGTTGTGTCGAGATACTATGTATCAGTAATTTGATAAACCAGACTATAGTTTATGAATTGGAGTAAGAAATAAAACTTAGAAATGATATCTAATGCTGCACATTCTCTGTAATAGCGTAATGCGATGTTCAAACATTATGTCTACTGATATAGTGCCAGGGCCCAGCTAAAAGTCGACCAAAAATAAAAGGCATTTTTCTGAATTCATTTTGCATATCATGGGAAGTATACGGAATTTAGGGTTGAACTTTGTATTGGTTGTAATATAGATTGATTATGTATGAATATATTAGAATACAGAGTAGAATTCTATACCATTTGTTTATTGTTTTTACATTGGCGAACTTGGGAACCCTACATGTATATTTAGGGTTCTATAGACCCACCTTTAATCTTTGATAATAAATTCGAACCCAAGCGATATAACTGCCTGTACGTACAACATGAAATTGCTGTTCTCAAGAAGAAAAAAAAATGTCCAACACAGCCCGACATGAATATCTAACTTTGAATAATCCCCCATTATGTCCAGCACCAATATAAAACTGTTCTCCTGGTGTGACTCTACCCTGGTCAGAGTGGTCCGAAGCTCATGTTGTATACATCATGGATTTCGTGGGTAACTCCACACGACCAACATACCCGTATCAACACATCACTGCAAATTACTTCCCCTGTCCGCCATTTTTCGGTGAAAAAAATCTTGCCTACGTTGGTCTTTGCAAGTTTCTTATCTCCATATTTGACTTTTATTATCTTTTTCATCAGTTGCAAACAGCTACAATTAATAATGCCCTGTAATAAATTAAACTTGTACGAAATAACTCACAGTTGTAACCGTTTACATTTGGTAGAGTAAAGGAAAACTTGGCTTTTCACCGATTGACTTTTGACTGAACTCGCAATGGGGGATAATTAAATTTACTGCTTGATGCACAATTTCAAGGTTGTTGTGTTTTTTTAAGCTAGATTTTTTATTATCCTGATCACATCGGGTACAATGCCTTTAAACATCCTGATTTGTTCACTGAAAACACCATACTATATCATTTCAGCCTTTAGATTTGTCGTTTGGGTTTACTTTTAGAGAAGTCCCGGTCGCTGCTAAACGCGGAGCGGAAAACAGAAAATATGAATTCTATCATATGTAATAATGTTATGAGGAGGTCAGCATTTTGTAAAATCAAAAGGCTTAATCATGAACAAGGGAAGCAGAAATTACAAAGAGAACGGGAAGTCATCTACAGAATCCACCGTTTCATATACTTCATGATAATGCATATGCATTTTAAACCAATTAGCCTATAGCTTATTTTGAAAAAAATATTAAACAAGCGTCCGTGGGTACCACCTCTTTTCACCGGCTTTGTTACCCCCCCCCCCCCCGTTCCCCTATATAGTGACGGGTGTTGAGAAAACGCAGAGTGGAAAATATTACATGCAATAGTGTTAAGGAGAGGACAGTATTTTGTATAATAAAAAGTTTATCATGAACAAGGGAAGCAGAAATTACAGAGAGAACAGGAAGGCATCCCCGGAATCCACCGGTACCGTTTCATATATTTCATACTAGTTAATGCATATGTATTGGAGGGATATATCTTTTCCACCCATGCCGCTTTCAATGACTTTATTTTGGATTCAATATCAACTAAATTGATACCACCTTAACTTATATTCCCATTCATTGTGGTTTTTATTTTAAAATTCTGTCCCCTTTGTTCCAAATGAAATTATTTTTTTTACCAAGACGATTGGGTATTTAAATTGTGATATGGCAAGTGTTTTAATTAGACACTTTCCCAAAAGTATAGGAAAAAGTTCTTTCCCCCCCCCCCCATGATTTAAAAAACTTTTCTACATCATCTATCCTTTTGGTCCATTTATTTCTATAACATATAAAAAACAAACTATTTGATATAGGTTTGGTTCATATTTGGTGTAATCAAGAATATAATGGCGTATATTGTAATATTTATTTCCCAATGATTAAGCAAAGAATGACTGATATTTTTGTGCAGAGTATTGTTGAACAAATCAACTCCTCATCAAGATGTAAAATTTATAGGTACAGTTATGACTATTTTTCATTGCAATTTTAGTTGATGAAGGCTATACCACATGTTTATAAAAATCACATCAGTAGAATTAGAATGTCTTCGCATAATCTTGCTATTGAGAGTGGACGTTATTTTAATGTAGTATAAGATGAACACTATTGTAAACTTTGTAATTTAGATATTGAGGCAATCTCTCACCAGAGGGCGCATTACGCTGCGCTACAACACCTCTGTCAACGTCTAAATGTCAAGATTCTTGGCAAAACTTACCTATACCTATAGCATCATGGATAATAATTTTATAAGTTTAAGTTTTATGCTTTAAATCTTTAAGTAGGTTCACAAAAACAACGAATTCCATGATTATACTAGTATTATTGAATGAATGAATATTTATATAAACTTTCTAATTCGCTCAGGTGTCTCATATTTACCATCTTCTGATTTTAAAAAAATTCAGAGAAGTGTTTGATTTGCTCAGATATTATCATTACAGTTCGATATGCTAAGTTAGTTTTTGTACGTTTTGATATAACTTTTTAGACGTTGACAGAGGTATTAGTGGAGCGTAGCGGGAACGATAACTCTGGGTAGAGATTGATATTGAGGATGAATTTCATTCTATTTCAAAATGTCCTTACTTTATTGAATTGCGCAGGAAATATATCAAGGGGTATTATTGGAAAAAATCATCTGTTTTTAAACTTATACAATTATTTAGTGTAAAATTTTTCAAAGAGTTGTGTAATTTGGGAAAATATCTTTACTGTGCCTTTAATTTACATAATGATTTACTTATATAGCATTCTCTGTCTATAAATTCACATCAATATTGTGTAATATACCATATAATGCCATGCCATGCCATGTCATACAATTGTTAACTTGTTTATTATTTTTGTAAACATGTATGCCATAAGACGTATGTCTTCAGCAATACAGAATATATATAACATAAATCGTTGTCATGACCAATATGTATACTAGTACATAATATACCTTTACACAAGTGTCATTCATCAGTTTTGCGAAAGAGTACTTTGATGTCAATTCCACAAGATAAAGAAGTGATAGAGCTGTTTATATCAGAAAAAAAACCTAATCATTTCACGTATCATGCATATATTATAAGCTACACACCACCAAAGCCCAATAAATGCACAATTCCGGCATTTAAACTTGTCTTTAAATAGGAAAAACCCATGACCGAAATTCAATATATATATCGATCTATTGTTTCATTGTCCTCTACCCTGCGTCATGTAGGAACCAGACAGAATGTCGTGAATGAATATCAGATATAGGGTATTCTGCCTTTGACGGTGAGTAATTATTTCTTTTCTTCACTGAGATCAAACTCACTTTTAACAATAATCTACGGGTGTAAGTTCAATATTCGACTTATCACCTGTTGGGACTGGTTGGGCTGCAGATTTAAATTCGCGAGAAGTCAGCTGTAAATATTTGAATGGCGGACTTGAAACTATAGTGTACAGTTATAACAGAGGCATATTTTACGCATCGTTTTCTGAAGGAATTAACATATTACTACAAACGCAATACTGAGTATAGAATTTATACTTTTTATTTAAATTAATTACAAAAGGAAATGGCAGTGATTTGAGCATATTCAAAAACACCCCTACTAACGTTATTGTTATTTAAATTTACACCACGTGGGTTTTTTGACCCATTAAAAGGTTAGAGGTGAGGTCAAATTCCGCAGCGAAGGAAACCGGAAATAAATCTGCCAAAGATATAGTCATTTTCTATATACTTTAATAGACATGTATCATCAATGCAAATGCATATTACGTAGAAATTTCAATTAAGTACTGTCATACTACTATGCTATAAAAGGTTTAATCTATCTAAACAGATATACACTATAAAGTTTAAGATGAGCACAGAAAGGTTGTCGTCATTCATACTTCTTTATCTAAGGCTGATTGCAAACTGACAAAGATTACAAAATAAATACATGCAAGAAACCATTTGAAGAATGTTCACAGTTTCCTCTATAATCATTCCTGAAGCAAATTCATAGGACAGAATTTTGTGTCAAAACTTCATCACGCAACAAAGGAAATTATGATATTATGATATTCCAAAAATAGAATGCGAGATTCTCATCATATGGTATCCTTCATACTTGCATGTTTGTAACTCCACTGTAATTTTGTTAATTCACTCTATATTTCTTTTTATATAGAAAGAATGAACAAGAATCCGGGTACCTATAGGACACGTGGACGTAAGAAATTGTTAATGCATTTTATGTCGGAACTACTAATATACATGTATAGATCAGAAATCAGATGTCGGGCTACCAATGTACTGTAAATGATGACAGAAATTAACTAATGAAAAGGTGAAGAAAGTAAACTGTTCAATCTCATAAATTCTATAACGAATACAAAATTAAGAATTGAGCAAACACGGATCCCTGGACATATCAGAGGTATGATCCGATGCCTAGGGGGAGTAATCATCACCAACCAACCTGTCACATCCGCCTTGAGTCCTATATCTTGATCGGATCAACGGAGTAATCCGTAGTCTAAATCGGTGTGTACAGAACGATCTAACAATTGGTAAGAAAAACGTCTGACAGCATTTGACCCAATGACAGGTTGTATTGGCAAACTAGATCGTTATAACGACCATATAGTACATTGTATGTAAAATTCTGACTTTAAATGAGACTGTTAAAACCCCTGTAGTATGAACTTGTTTGTCAGTAACCTGCCTCGATTTACAAACTGATCATACGCAGCTGAGAGACATAAACACCATTTGCAGGCGATGATGAATTATTGCTCCATCAATACTCCTTTCTTAATGAGATGCTCATAAATATGCATACCGCATCGAAAACGAGGCTACCGTCGGTTTCGACGCACGACAAACATGTCGGATTTAGCGGAATGTACGAAGTCGGTTGGTTGCGCAACGCGAGATCTCAGTATTGTCCCCCTCATTATCTTCGGTTTTGTTGAAGAAACAATAAAAACTTTAAACAAGAGTGAAGGATGCAAAGAAGTTTCCAAGGGATACAAATATTTCAGCGAGAAATACATTTCGGATATCAGAGGTAGGTCAAATCGTCTATCAGCTGATCAGTTTGACAGATACTATCAACTGATCGATCTTGAATCGTTTTGTGGCTGTAACTTACACCATATCAGCATGTAACAAAGATGTCTACAGAAGAAATGATCTTACATAATAATTAGTTATATGAATTAAATACGATGATTGTTGGTAAAACTGATCGATCGTATACATGTCCAAGTACCCCCCCCCCCTCCCTCAGAAAAAAAAGTTTTAGGCCTATAGCATCCCAGCCTGCTGAAAAACCATATATTTTTGTTGAATGATAAATAATCTAGTAGTTTCAATGAGTTAATTTATGACAAACTAGCATCATTTTATCAATTTATAGCCCCTGCATATATTTTTCATATGATTTATTTATTCCAAATTAGGGCCCCCCTGGGCATACATCACTATTATTAATACATATATATTCTCAATAAGATATGTTTAAATCATACTGCATTTGACAGATTTCAGTATGTAATGTTTATGAGAAGAAGAAAAAAAAAGTGCATTGTAATTTAGTATTATGAGCTACAAACAATGTTCATAACATGAGACATTTTGAACATGGTATTAATACTTAACGTATTACATGCAATTAACTTGTGCCGTAAAGTTTCAACTTTGCATTTGATGTGTGATTTCACCGCAACACCTACAGATAACATTATATTGAAATCACATGAAGAAACTACAAACAGTGCATATGTGCAAACATGGTTTCTCATGGTTCATACATAATACACTGTATTACTAGTAGTATGTGCTTAGACAATGTAAACCACATGAGACATTACATCATACATGTAACCATAACATGCATATATCATGGTATACATATGTATATTGTATCATGTAGTTATAATGTTCAATTGTTAAAATTGTATACTATAGATAAGCTGTTTCGAATACTTAGGGTACAAGACTAGTCGACATGACACATGCAGGTACTGTCCCTTGGTACCCCCTGTATTCAGAACAACAACTCCCCATATATCATCCTTCTTATACAGTGCATTTTCAATAAGTATTGTTACATTGTATGAGCCAACTCTAGACCAATGTCAATATAGAAATTCTTAACATGTGTATTTAAGGTATACATGTGTATCATTATCATGTAGTCATAATGTAATTGTTAAATATAGTATATGTGTTATATATATATATATATATATATATATATATATATATATATATATATATACACTTGTAATAAAATTTTAATCAAACATTTCTTATTGTAGTGTATAAATTGGATGATGACTGTGTTGTTAAAGCTAGATCCTACCGATCACAGAAGAAAAATGAGTCTCCACACACAATTGAGGTAATATTCAATTTGATTGTTTATGATGTTTTATCAGTCATATGTATCATAATGATTAATTATTCTATTTACATTTTTGAGATACCATCTAATATGTACTACTTAACCTGTAAGTTATAGTCACAAATACCAGTATACAAAAATTATTGGTTAAAGCATATGTTTCCTTAGAACTCGGGTTTCCCCTCTGAAATTTGGGATTGAGTCCAACTTGATAGGGTGGTCACTCACCCATACATGCATGTGGGGGGTTCCTCCCTCCAGATGAACCCATTCATATCAACATCTGTACCAATGTATTGATCACTGCATTGAAGTTGTATAATTCATTTTTAGCTCACCTGAGCTGAAAGCTTAAATGAGCTTTTCTGATTGTCCGTTGTCTGTCGTCTGTCTGTAAAATTTTCATACTAACGACTGCTTCTCCAGAACCAATGGGCCAATTTCAACCAAACTTGAAACAAATCATCATTGGGTGAAGGAGATTCCAGTTTGTTCAAATGAAAGGCCATGCCCCCTTCAAAGGGGAGATAATCACAAAAATGCAAAACTAGGGTAAGGTCTTCTCAAGAACCACTGAGCCAGAATAAAGCAGAAATTTACATGAAAGCTTCCTGACATAGTGGAAATTCAAATTTGTTAAAATCATGACCCCTGGGGGTAGGGTGGGGTCACAATTGGGGATCAAATTTTTTCCTGTTAGGATATTGGGAAAATCTTTAAAAGTCTTCTTCTCAAGAACCACTGGGCCAGAAAAGTTAACATTTACATAAAAGCTTCCTGACATAGTGTAGATTCAAGTTTGTTAACATACGGCACCCAGAGTTAGGGTGGGGGCACAATAGGGAAACAAAGATTTACATACAAATTTATAGGGAAAATCTTTAAATATGGGCCAAGGTGAGCAATGTGGCCCATGGACCACTTGTTGTTAAACACTGTACAATAAATGAATTGACTATTAAATTATTACCTAAATCCAACTATACTTGTTTTAAAATATTTAAATTTACATTAATTTACTTAATGTTTTTAAATTTGTCTTTACAGATACATCTAAAATCAGGACCAATATTTGAGAGAGATGACAGCAGTTGCTCCTGTCCAATTGGAACCTCTGGTGCATGTGGTCACATTACAGGTCTTTTGTATACTCTTGCTCATATGAAAACAACTGGAATGCTGGTTATTCCAACAGATGTAGCAAAAACCTCACTTCCACAAACATGGCATGTACCAAAAGGGGAAAAGGTAGCAGGGAGCTCCATTGACAACGTTCGAGTGTTAGGTTTTGATATGAGGAACCCATATGTGCCACCTAGAGGAATTCGAACAACATTATACAACCCTATTGAAAATGTGTCCGAACTACCTTTACAGGAATTGTGTGATAACCTTGAAGAAGTTGACGACACCTGTATGCTTTTGAGCGTGGTAAATTTAGAACGTCAGGAGAAAGTTGTAGACACGAAGTTTGGCAAATTCCCCAAGGGGAGTCCACTTGCAGTGCAGCAAAAAATGAACAGTAATTTAATTCTGAATATATTGGATGCTGATGACTTTCCTAAATTACCATCTCAAAATGTGATGATTAACAATATATCTACTGTGTTATCTGAAACAAAACACTTGAAAACTGACTCATTAAGTGTCACTACTGATGAGGCTTCAGAGATAGAATCTCTGACTCAGTTACAGTCCCAGGATCCCAAATGGCACAGGATTAGGCTTGATAGGATAACGGCATCTATTGCTGGTTCCATTGTCAAAAGGAGAAAAGGTAATTATGTGAAAAATGTATCGGCTTGATACATGTAATGAACATTACTACATTTCAAATAAGATTCTGCATTTTTAATTTGATATGTACACTTAAAATACAACATGTTTAATTCAACGAAATAGACAAGATCATGAATTATTATTCTAGAGAACAATTGTATATATAGTACAATGTAAAGTTCAATTTTTCTTGTATGTCTTAAATTTGTAGCCCTCAGTGGTGCCTTAGCTTAGCTTGTTTAGTTAATTGACCAATAGCTACAAATTAAAGACATTGAACAACTTCTTTTCAAAAACAAATTTTCAAACAATGCTGTTTTTGGTATAGACTATGACCCCTTGGTGGAGCGACTAAGGACTTCCAGATCTGTGGTGACAGCCAATATGAGACATGGGATAGCATGTGAGCCTACAGCAGCTGAAGCATTTGTAGCAGTAAGAACTCTTACAATATATGTTTTCATGTATTTGATAATAAATGCAGGCACAAATATTTGTTAGAATAACTAGTCCACTTATTATATGTCCAGTTGTAAATACCTTAGGCATTTAACCCAAAGAAAACTAAATGCATAGGTCTATACATGTATATCAATTTGATAAATACATAAATTATAAATAAATACACAAAATTTACAAGATCTTTTGAATATAAATAATATTGTCATAATTTGAGGTCTTTGGATATGTGTTTTGAATAAAGCACCAATGTATTGATGAAAGATTTCATGTAAAAAAAAAATCATACAAATAAATAAAACATATATAAGAGTCAGCAATATTTTAAAACTATGTTCTACTACTTTCTGTATTTTCAGAGGATGAATGACAATGTCAACATTTATCCCTGTGGAATATGTGTCAGTCCATGGTCACCTTGGTTGGCAGCAAGCCCAGACAGAAAGGTGTATTGCCCTTCCCTTACTCCATGTTATGGTTTACTGGAAATCAAGTGTCCTGTCAACCCCCTATCACAATGTGTTTACCTCAACAAGGATGAAAATGGGTTTAAACTGAAGAGGACACATAACTATTTTCATCAGATTATGATGCAGCTTGCGGTAACAGGACTAGAGTGGTGTTACTTGTTTGTTTGGACTTCAGATGAATCTCATCTTGAGCTTATAACATTTGACTCAAGTAGATGGCAAGAAATGAAAGACAAGCTTGATATGTTTTATTTTGACCATTACTTGAAAGGCTGATCAATATTTGATATAGATCATTTTCATTTGAAGGAATGTTTTCATTACTTAAAGTAGCATTTTCTATATCTATTCAAGATTTGCTAATTATTTCCATTCAGTTTCAACATGTTTATGCCAAAGTAACCAGGTCAACGGTCATGTTATTAAATGCAAAGTCTTGCCATAAGAAATCTATATACAAAATATGAAAGCATGCCTTAAATAATTCAGGAGATATTTTCTTAAAAGAAGATCAATCTTCAAGGTCATGAGGTCAGAAACTTTGGTACCAAATCAAATTTTCTCACATATGAAGACTGAGAGCTTTATCACTTACCATTTAAAATTATGTGCCAGGTTAATTTTTTGGATAGACAGGACAAATTTAATATTCCTCCAACATTAGTTGCAAGGGGGAGGGGGGGGGGGGGGCTTAAAAACTTTCCTAATGAAAGTTACTTCTTAATATGGTTGTGTAATTAACTAGAGTTATTGTTATTAATTATAAAACAACCAACACACAGGTAATATGTGTCGTGAATTACATGTCATGAAATTTATAGATCTTGTAATATGTTACTTTAATTTCTGGTACAATTCTGATACAATTTTTATATTCTGATAATTGTATATATTTATCTCATTTTCCTGATTGATTTCATCTTCAATTTACTTCCATTCCTTGACAAGAGGACCCTTGAATAAAGTTAGAATGTTTGCCACTGTCCATAATTGATTTATTGTTCCTACCATACTTAAGGGAATGACACCATCAAAAAGGTGGTACTCCTTGACTCTGCGGATATGCCTCTCAATATGTATCCTTAGTTTTGCTATCACCTGGGTTTGCTCCACTTCTTGCCTTGAAAATTGACCTTGACTTTGGAGGAATTGGGGCGTGTTAACTGAAATACCTGTCCCCTCTAATACCTTGTTCAGAACAAATCCTTTGTCTGCCATTATTGAATCACCCCTATCCAGGAGATCAATCAGGCCAGAAAGCTTGGTAATTTCTACATCTGACATATTTCCTGTGTGCAAACTTGATACAAAGGTCAGAGCTCCATGTGGAGCAATCCCAACAAGTCCTTTCCATGTGTGAGAGCTTTTGTATGACGAATAACACTTGGAACTGAGAACAAGAGATGAAGGTCTCTCTGTCTTTAACTCTGTACAATCAATGATTACCCGTGTAGAGGGATACATACTTTTGAATTGGTTAGGCATGTTCTCATTTATTTGCTCTCTACTTGGCCAGATAACTATGCTACCAAGAGCAAAGTATAAAAGATTTGCCCATGTAATAATTTTCCTACTTACAGTAGACAAATGACATTTAAATCTTACAGCTGCCCATGTAATAATTTTCCTACTTACAGTAGACAAATGACATTTAAATCTTACAGCCAAATCCTGCTCCATAAGACCACATTTTAAACGGCATAAAAACATGAACAATTCGTCAATGAGCAACATGTTCCTCGGATTGCCCACCAGTACGTGCTGGTTGATTCTGTCAGAAGATCTGTAATAATAACTGGTCATTCTATTAGCACCAGGTTTGATAAATTCATAAAAAGTTGTAAACATGACCATGGATGCAAAACCTGTATAAAATGAAATTAATGCATTGTCATTTGAAAATCTTTGAATGCCAAATCTTTCTATCTCAAGTCGTTGCTGTAATTTTTGAATTTCCCCTTCCTTCTTCTTCAGCATATCCTCTAACTCATTCACCCTATTTGTCTCAGGCTGCACTTCTTCATACATACTGCTGCAATATATAATTCACATCCATACTGTATAAATAATTGGAAAGTTAGTCAAACAATTTCATAGTCAGTTACAGACTGATCACCCCCCCCGCCCTATCTTTTATAAAGGATCTCTGTTGTGTCAGTAATAAGTATTTGTGTACTTCGATGTATTCATTTATTTATATATTACAAAATTATGCATATCTCTGATGAATGTGAAATTTATAGGAGGACGCTCTATACCTTTTCGAAGTTGGTAGATATTTTAAATTACATGCATATTAAATCATTACATAAGAATATCATTTTCTCAAAATTAACATGGTGGTGTAAAGAACAGCATTCATACTATGAATTAAGAGAAGAAGAAATATACATAAGCACAGGTGATTTTCAAAGTTATATAGAGCATGTTACTTTAACAAAGTGCAAAACATACAGTATTTTTTATTATTATAGACCATCATTTAATATAGTGAAAATATTTCAATACAATTTCTAAGTCTGAATGAATAATACAAAATTTCATACCTCACAAAGATCTTGATGATCCAGCATCCTACTGTCCAGCAGCAGTTGATCTTGTTGTGAGTTGAATTATTCAAAATAGTTTAATACAATTGCAAACCAGCATGAATAAAACTAGTTTGACAATTGATTAATCATTCTGAGAATAATTCATGAACAATAAGTAAAACCAATTTCACATTGAAAGTTCCAATGACATGCAGCAGCACTGAAGAAACTTAAATCATACTTATTGCTAAATTATATTTGCCTTGATTCTCCTAGTATTTTCAACTGTTTATAGAAATAGTAATTCGAAGGTAGAAAAAGAAACATTGCTTCGATTATTACATGTGCTTCTTGTAAAATTAGTCTGACCTTCTGTTAAATAAAATGACACACACATAGACCTATATAATGTTATGGATATAACCTGATTCATTCTGATTGACTATCACATAAATTATAGAGATTTTTAAAATGCCATTACCTCTCCACATTCAAATTTAAATTTTCATTTGAGACCGGGTTGTTGTTATTCTCATCAGTGTCAAATCTAGGCATTTTCTCTGGAACAGGATGCTTAAAAATTTCCCGTCGCGCAGCTTTTTCGTCAGATTTCCAGTTGAATATGGAAGGAACGCTTTCTTTCTTGAGTGTCTTCCTTACTGGGGTCCATTTGAAGTCGTCCCTCTTAAAATGACGTGAGCAAACAACTGTTTGATCACAGATCTGTTAGAAAGATTATAACCCGTTAAGACTTGTTTGAAGTCATTTCATTAAACACACACTGACGTACACACGTGCAAGGACCAACCTATTTCGAGGCCTACTTAATTCTATGATATAAGGGGGTCATCTCTCCGTATTATTTGGAACAAAGTTACATAAACATACTCTGAATAATGGACCAGGATCCCTCCGAATAGCATGTATCCAAGCCTTGCGAAGCTCCAATCTTTGTGGGATTTGATGAAAAGAGAGCTCTGGGTTGCGGCGTCCATTTCCATTACAGTTCGGCACGCAACAATGCCTGTCGTTCTTGCCTCCGTCTAAGGTCGACGCCATACTTGTTTATACTTGGATACGACGGTAGCCTCGTTTTCGATTTAGAAGCGCGGTTTATGAATATTCTGCGAAAAGGGAGTATATGGAGAACTGGCGACGGAGAAGCATATATCATCCCGTTTGTCATAAAATTGAGTTGTTAGTTTGCCGTTAACATTTATGTTCAATAAAATATGTACAGTAATTACGAAGCAGATATGGAGGACTCTGTGATGTCTTTTATTTCAAGTTCACTTAGATATATCGAATGGACGTTTGAATGAAAATGGGATTTTGTTCTTTTCATGTAGAAATTTTTGAATAAATTCTGCCTCATCAGTATATATAAACAGGTCGACGGGTAAAAGAACACAATTCGTGCCCATGATAATTCCAACATACTGTTGAAAGACCTGATCACCAAAGATTACGAAGATATTATCATTTAATAACTTTTAAAGTGATGACTTGTCAACGATGCTGATTGGTTGAAAAATTCCTTTGATTTTTCTGTCAAAATTTCGTTCGAAGTTCATCTGCACTAAGCACGCGGGACTACTTTTCTCTGGAATGAGTCTTCCCCGATCTAATTTTAGCGTTATTTACAGAACGGGATTTCCACACAGGCATTTATAGAACGACATGCATTCGTTTGATTTTTGTTTTTCATTGCTATCAAAAATAAGCACAACTAAAGATATGAATAAAATACAAATTAATTTAAAGAACATACATAAGCGATGACGTGATAGAATAGTCAACTTGATGACGTAGACCACTTACTGGTAGAAGTAGACAGATTACACGACTTCCCGGTATGAATCGTCTGCTTTACGAGATCGATAACATGACGGAGCAAGTGGCGACTTCTGATCTGGTAAATATTAATGAAATTGAACTGCGTTATATGGGGCTCAGTCAACGAGTGCGTTTTAGATGAAGAGGTGCTGAACTTTTTACTCGATATTGAAATGGAGCCGATTTGCATTCCACCGTTCCAACGACACAACCAGTGTTCAACGTCTCCAACACAATGCAGCATAAATCCAGTCACCACTTGTTATCTTCCTTTATATTTAATTCAGCTTTTAACCATTGCACCTTTAATTTGGCGTATAATCCATTTAAATCTGCACAGTAACGGTTCCTGACCTAAACGCACAGCCATGTCGTGTTGTTGTTTCATTCTTACATATATGTATTCCTACGCGCCATTTCAAAAACGTTAATTCAAGCTTTTCGATGGGAGAAACTATTTGTTTTTCTATCTTAAAAACATAATTAAATGATAAGAAATAAAACTTATAATTCTTTGTTTGATGCATGTATCAAACAAAACATTGGACGGAAAACTTCATCAATGGGTACACATTTCTTTGAACTGCTGTTTATCAAACTGAAATTACTGGCATGTGATTGTCGTTGTTCATGACCCTTCTTTTATTTGGTGAAATTGTGCTGCACGTGCCGTGAAACAATGTACCGACGAGTGGTAGGAATAACACAGGTGTTTATATACAGGATGTCGAGAATTTGGGCGTTTCATAAAAAGGTGTGAACGTCTGCAGGGAAGTCTACATACGGATATGAACCGAAAACACCAACGTATCATTAAACAACAATTACAAGAATTGAATGATTTATAGCTAATTTCTAAATAAGTAATGGGGTGAGGGCATGTATGCTGGCCAAGCGAAAAGGTTTTTTGGGTGAATCATTTCGGAAATTATTTCTTTGTTTTATCACACGGGGGTACACGGTGGCATCGACGGAGGTACGGGTGACATCCACGGAGATGCGAGGTGGCATCCACGGAGATCCTCCGTGGACTTCAATGTCTAGCTCGCGCGGAAAAATAGGACTTCAAAGGTGCCGACAATTTTAAAGGTCCACCGTGTTTGGGGCAAATTTGTTCCACCGCGTTGCGTGGAACACGCATAAAACTCGTGTCGTGTACTGTATAAAGAAAATTTCATATAAACATGAATTCTAGATAAATACATGCAGATATAAGCATAAATATATGTAAGCATACATTCATGTGTACATAGATATACACAAACATAGATATTAAAATATCCATGTTAGATGTATATAAACATAAAATGAATGCATAATTTATAAAGAAAATTACATATAAACATAAAATAAATGTAAAATAAATGTAAACAAAGAAAATTACATATAAACATAAAATAAATGTAAAATACATGTAAACAAAGAAAATTACATATAAACATAAAATAAATGTAAACAAAGAAAATTACATGTAAACGTGAAATGAGTACATGATTTATAAAGAAAGTTGCATGTATAAAACATAAACATAAAAGTGGAAGGTAAACATATGACGCAGACAACATAGAACATATCACAGAAGAATTATAATCAGTTCTTATTGATTGGTAATTTAGAGGAAACACAATTCTGGTAATTTAGAGGAAACTCAATTCTGGTAGTTGTCTAGAGGAAACACAATTCTGGTAATTACTTAAAGGAAACACAATTCTGGTCGTTATTTAGACGAAACACAATTCTGGTAGTTATCTAGAGGAAACACAATTCTGGTAATTTAGAGGAAACACAATTCTGGTAGTTATCTAGAGGAAACACAGTTCTGGTAGTTATTTAGAGGATACACAATTCTGGTAGTTATTTAGAGGAAACACAGTTCTGGTAATTACTTAGAGGATACACAATTCTGGTAATTACTTAGAGGAAACACAGTTCTGGTAATTTAGAGGAAACACAATTCTGGTAATTATTTAGAGGAAACACAATTCTGGTAGTTATTTAGAGGAAACACAATTCTGGTAGTTATTTAGAGGAAACACAATTCTGGTAGTTATTTAGAGGAAACACAGTTCTGGTAATTCTTTAGAGGAAACACAATTCTGGTAGTTATTTAGAGGAAACACTATTTAGAGAAAACACAATTCTGGTAGTTATCTAGAGGAAACACAATTCTGGTAGTTATTTAGAGGAAACACAATTCTGGTAGTTATTTAGAGGAAACACAATTCTGGTAGTTATTTAGAGGAAACACAATACTGGTAATCATTTAGAGGAAACACAATTCTGGTAGTTATTTAGAGGAAACACAATTTAGGTAATCATTTAGAGGAAACACAATTCTGGTAGTTATTTAGAGGAAACACAATTCTGGTAGTTATTTAGAGGAAACACAATTCTGGTAGTTATTTAGAGGAAACACAATTCTGGTAGTTATTTAGAGGAAACACAATTATGGTAATTTAGATGAAACACAATTCTGGTAGTTATTTAGAGGAAACACAATTCTGGTAATTTAGAGGAAACACAATTCTGGTAGTTATTTAGAGGAAACACAGTTCTGGTAATTACTTAGAGGATACACAATTCTGGTAATTACTTAGAGGAAACACAATTCTGGTAATTACTTAGAGGAAACACAATTCTGGTAGTTATTTAGAGGAAACACAATTCTGGTAGTTATTTAGAGGAAACACAATTCTGGTAGTTATTTAGATGAAACACAATTCTGGTAGTTATTTAGAGGAAACACAGTTCTTGTAATTACTTAAAGGAAACACAATTCTCACCTGTTAGAGACTAAAACGAAACAAGTAGTTTATGCTGAAGTCAGTCGTATCCTATACTCACGTGTACGCGCACGTGTACCACTGTTCAGCTGTAAATTAGTTTGACTATGTTTTAAGATGGACCAGACCCAAACAAGGCTGCAGCAAAAGTGGGGGATTCTGTACTTCTGGAAAAACCGTGGAGGACGTTTCCGGAGTTCAACATAGAAGTGGAAGGTAAACATATGACGCAGACAACATAGAACATATCACAGAAGAATTATAATCAGTTCTTATTGATTGGTAATTTAGAGGAAACACAATTCTGGTAATTTAGAGGAAACTCAATTCTGGTAGTTGTCTAGAGGAAACACAATTCTGGTAATTACTTAAAGGAAACACAATTCTGGTCGTTATTTAGACGAAACACAATTCTGGTAGTTATCTAGAGGAAACACAATTCTGGTAATTTAGAGGAAACACAATTCTGGTAGTTATCTAGAGGAAACACAGTTCTGGTAGTTATTTAGAGGATACACAATTCTGGTAATTATTTAGAGGAAACACAGTTCTGGTAATTACTTAGAGGATACACAATTCTGGTAGTTATTTAGAGGAAACACTATTTAAAGAAAACACAATTCTGGTAGTTATCTAGAGGAAACACAATTCTGGTAATTTAGAGGAAACACAATTCTGGTAGTTATCTAGAGGAAACACAGTTCTGGTAGTTATTTAGAGGATACACAATTCTGGTAGTTATTTAGAGGAAACACAGTTCTGGTAATTACTTAGAGGAAACACAATTCTGGTAGTTATTTAGAGGAAACACTATTTAAAGAAAACACAATTCTGGTAGTTATCTAGAGGAAACACAATTCTGGTTGTTATTTAGAGGAAACACAATTCTGGTTGTTATTTAGAGGAAACACAGTTCTGGTAATTACTTAAAGGAAACACAATTCTCACCTGTTAGAGACTAAAACGAAACAAGTAGTTTATGCTGAAGTCAGTCGTATCCTATACTCACGTGTACGCGCACGTGTACCACTGTTCAGCTGTAAATTAGTTGCTTAAGATATTCAATCAGTTTGAATATGTTTTAAGATGGACCAGACCCAAACAAGGCTGCAGCAAAAGTGGGGCATTCTGTACTTCTGTACAAACCGTGGAGGAAGTTTCCGGAGTTCAACATGGAGGTACACTTTCTGTGTAACTTACATCTCGTTACAAACTGTAAGGTTAAAAAGACATTCTATTAGTTAATAAGTACTCTGTCTAATTTGTTAATCAATTCTCCGTGCAGGTTTTTTGATTTACCACTTTAAACAAGGTTTTAACCATTACTTAGTTATATACCTGTTATTTTCGCGACAGTGCGAGGACATGAAACAAGACAGGATCCCCTGTCCGTCAGTCACTATGTCCTTCGTCTGTCAGTCCACCACATCAAATTTCAAACTGAGCTAATAATATATATTTTATATACATTTGTAAAGATTGCATGCCTTTTAATGAGCTTAAGTTAGTAGACCACCAAATATGGATTAATGTGTGACCGGTCGACAGGGGATGCTTACTCCTCCTAGGCACCTGATCCCACCTCTGGTGTGTCCAGGGGTCTGTGTTTACCCAACTCTCTATTTTGTATTGCTTATAGGAGTTATGAGATTAATCACTGTTCGTTATCTTCACCTTTTCATCTAACCTGTGTTGGTGGTTAGGAGGTATATCTGTATTCTTTCTGACAGATCATGTCTCACAAGCTGGGTAGGGAGGTATTAGTTCATATAGATATGATAATATGATAACACAATACTCTCAATGTTACGTATGTAACACATTACTCCGTAAAGTCTGTAAAGGTGTAGGGGAGGGGGGTGGGGTGAACTCGAACAAAGTTGCAAAATGTATTACATATTATGTTTTACATCGTTAATAACTATCTTTATTTTTCTAAGACCCTGCAGCAACTAAAGGAAGCAGTTGTAGATTACGAACCTGAAAGCGAGACTAATGTGACTGCAGCAAACATTCTTCTGATTGGTCAGATAGGCGCGGGAAAGTCTAGTTTCTTCAACTCAGTCAACTCCATTTTCCGCGGCAAAATCACCAGTAAAGCCCGCAGTGGGAGCTTCGAGCACAGCCTCACAACCGTGGTAAGATTCAGCCTCTATACCCATAGGTAAAAGAAATAGTGATATATTATTAGGGTCCCGCATGAAATGCGGGAAGCCCTATAGTAATCACATTGTCCGTCCGTCCGTCCGTCCGTCCGTCTGTCCATCAACACTTTCTTTGTGACATGATAACTCAAACAGTTTTTATCGTACAGTTTTCAAATTTTGTACTGAAATAATGTACAGTAAGAGAAAAAAGCCTATAGATTTTGGGGTCATTTCACTTTGTCTATCTGCCTGTATGGCATTATCTTTGTTATTATGAACACTTTCTTTGTGACACGATAACTCAAACAGTTTTCATTGTACAGTTTTCAAATTTTGTACAGAAATACTTTACAATAAGAGGAAGACACCTATAGATTTTCGGGTCATGTCACTTTGTCTGTCTGTCTGTATGTGTGTCATTATCTTTGTTATTATGAACACTTTCTTTGTGACACGATAACTCAAACAGTTTTCATTGTACAGTTTTCAAATTTTGTACAGAAATACTTTACAATAAGAGGAAGTTACCTATAGATTTTGAAGTCATGTCACTTTGTCTGTCTGTTTGAATGTCATCATCTTTCTTATTATGACCATATTTATTTACCACTGTCTAAGGGAGATAATTCAATTTGAATTATGATATGCATTGTATTGATAAATAGAAAATTTACAAGAAATAACTCTACAACATTGTGTATGTGTATATATTTGTTTTTTTTAATGTGATATAAAAAATGCTTGATGTTACATGTATATTGAATTAAACACGTCATTCTCAATCGGGATCGGAATGCGAAATAAAATTTCTTAAATCCGGTTGCAAAGTGAAAGGTAGGCGTTAGAAGTAATCCCACAGACCGACCGCGTCATAACTTATGAATATGCATACAGCGGAACGGAATTTACCGATGGTTAACGAGTATTATTCAAGCACATGGTAATGGGTCTAAGAGAATCATGAACACGGAAAGGTGGAAAACATTATGGACACCTGTGTCAGAGGACGGATTATGTGGATGGGTGAGAACTTTTGAGGAAGCTGAGAATGTTCGAAAAGCCTATGAGGTAGAGACCTCCATCACATATGTTTCTGGGGAAAAGGAAGCGCACTTCGGAAGGCCAGAAATAGGTAGATCTAGGTTTAGATTGAAAATTAACATTCTTTTTTATGTATGCAAATATTTAAAGTCAGGACAGCTTAATTTTCAGTCATCTAAAATATTGAACTGTATAAACTTTTTGTACGTGGAAATCGCCACCGCATACACGGATCTTGGGAGGGGGGTGTCCTGGTCTTGGATCCGCGCATACCCCCCCCCCCCACCCGCTATCCAAATCTCAAGTGTTACCCAGTGACGGATTTAAGAGAGCCCCTCCCCCCCATAAAAGTTTCAAATTTAAGGTAAATCATGGTCTCTTGTTTAGAAAAAAAAATAAACAATGAAGCAATACATTTTTCCACTCGGAGAAATCAATGATAAGATCTTTTAATTTATTGTTTATCTTCAATTTATTTGATGCGCGCAACAGTTCAATTAACGATGTCTTCAAAATAATTAATGATATCTTCAGTTCTGAATTATTGCGTGTGGCAAGCCATATTCATATTTATTCCTCTAAAAAGATATCTTATATAATTTATGAGATGTCTTATATATTTTCAGTAAGATATGTAATAAATTTTATAAGATATCTCATATAGTTTACAGTGTATAAGATATCTCATAAGATATCTTATAAACTCATAAAGTTTATAAAATATCTTATATATCAAACAAGATATCTTATAAAGTTTATGAGATATCTTATAAAAAATAGAAGATCTCTTTAAATATAAATTTATTTTTTATAAGATGTCTTATAAAGCATAAAAGATACCTTTATGTTTTATAAGATATCTCATAAGTGACAAGACAACAAAAAAGATCTGACAAGGCAACATAAAGAATTGACAAGTCGACATAATTATCTGACAAGTTACTTTTACTGAGAGAATTTATATATCCCCCCCCCAAAAAAAAACCCCTTAAAATTTGTGTTATTTTATTAATTTCACCTCATTAAAGGTGACTAAAAATAGTAAAAATGACTACATAGTAGACATATTTCAAGCCCTATAAAATGTGTAAAATCCAGGAGCTTGTCTTCCAGATTGTGGAAAATTAAATAAAAAATATGCATCCTCTTAATTGATTGATATACTACTACTTGCAGGGGGGTGTAGTCTAAATCATTATGATGTATAAATTGCCGAAACGCGTCGGCATCTTTATGAAAACAAATTCAGAGGGTTCTTTTTTAACAGGATGTTTTTTTTTTTAATTCCTTCTCTCCTCCTGGAAAATAGGGTCTTCATATACATCAGACATGTTAATTTATTGTGAAATGGAGTAGTAATAGCATTCATAGACAGTCTAATTCAGAACTATTAATTTTGATCAAGCAATAATTTAAATGAAAATGTGTTTGTTTTTTTTAAAAAAGGATCTGTATAGAAATCTACAGTTGTTCTTTCAAGTATTGATTGTCTTTGCAGTTATTAACGAGAAGTCTCGGGTTCGCTTTAGTGATTTAGGAGATCCCTGTATTGTCCCTTATGATGGAACACCATTCGTTATTCTGGCAAGGTGCGAAAGACACTGTATTTTTGGGAAAGACAAACACCAAAAGAAAAAGAATGAAATGAAAGAAAGGAGGGAGTCTCTCCTCAAGGTAAAACTACATGTATATACTTTAAATGAATGCTACATGGAGCGACATGGAGGTCACTTATACACCATTATACTTTACACATTACAATTTACATATAATATCTGTCACCTATAGTATGTATTATTAAAAGGTCAGTCTAGCAGATTCCCAGGTCAGTCTGACAGATCCCCTCATGAAATATCACTTATACACCATACAATTTCTATATGGTGTCTATGTCACATATAGTATGTATTATTATAAGGTCAGTCTAGCAGATTCCAAGGTCAGTCTGTCAGATTCCATCATGAAAGGTCACTTATACACCATACAATTTCTATATGGTGTTTCTGTCACCTATAGTATGTATTATTATAAGGTCAGTCTAGCAGATTCCCAGATCAGTCTGTCAGATCCTCTCATACAATTTCTATGTGGTGTCTCTGTCACCATGATGAGCGAAAGATTCCTATTGTTTGTCAAGGTCGCAGTATCACTTAGTAGGGAACCTTGTAGGAAGTAACCAGACTGAACTGTTGGGGCTAGGACTGTCAAACTTGGTACAATTCACCTTATGACAAGTGAAAATATTACATAGAGAATACATGATTTGTCTGTTTATACGATGCAAAGAAAGTATGTCGCACCCTGATGATTGATGATACTACCTACCTGAAGCCAAGTTCTACAAATCATGGTGTATATTAGCTTTTCAAGGGCGCATTATGTACCGTTAGCAGTACTCTTGTTAGCTCACCTGAGCTGAAAGCTCAAGTGAGCTTTTCTGATCACCAGTTGTCCCCAGTCCGTCTGTCTGTTCGAGCTATAATTTGATCCTTATGAGTTTAAAAAATTGCTATTTCAAACTTGCGAGTTACTTAAGAATTAAGAGTTAAGCTCATAATTTTTTTCCTATAAATTAGCTCAGGTATGGTTTATGAGATTTATTTCAGATAGGAAACTAACTCTTAACTCATGGATGTTTCACTTGTCCATTGACAAACTTTTAATAAAAATCTGACCTATACAATATACCCTGAGCTATTTAAGACAGATCTTTCATATCTTGACTTATATATTTTTCTTATTACAAGACCTTTCATTTCACATGATCTGTGACATTGAACTTGGAGTTTGACCTACTGTTAAGAAAACATAACCTATTGAATATATCCAGAACTATTTTAGGTAGGGCTTCCATATCTTTTTTATCTATAGATTCTTTGTGGCAATACCCTATACACAATTGTGCTTGATCTTTTGATTTTTTTCTTTGAGTTTGACCTACTTTTTAAATAAAACCTGACCTATTCAATTTCTCCTGAACTATATAGGGTAGGGCTTTTATATTTTGTACACATGTTCTTTATGGCAAGACCTTATTACTTTGTGAAGTTTGACCTTGTGATGTTGACCTTAGAGTTGGATCTACTTTTTTAATCTCTGATTTATTCAATATTTCCTGAACTATTCAAAGCAAGATCATGTTAGTCATATTGGTGTTGAGGCATCTCTGTGTTGTGTGAATTCATTTTCAGTTATTTTGTGATCATTTAGGGTTAGGTTGGGGCCACAATATGGGGACAATATTTTTCATGGGAATAAAGATTGATAAAATAAATCTTTTGAAAATCACAACAGCTGAACAATGGCAGGGCCAAGGTGACTCAGGTGTGCGATGTGGCCCATGGGCCTCTTGTTTAATTATTGTGTATGAGCTTCACTTGAGCCATGGCCATGTCAAACCCAAGACGTAAACGCTCCTTCACCAAACACTTGGTGTGTAAAGATGAAAAAACATAGGTCCAATGTTTCAACTAAGAATAGGTCTAAATTTGTGGTACTTCACCTAACAGTTGGTGATATCTCAGTATGAGGGGGAAATTCTTACAGGGACGTAAAACAAAACAAACTAACAATAAAGTACAAATTTTAAGTATGTAAGCTATGCTTTAGTCTGAATAAACCATATGTAAGGTACAGCTAATCTTTCATAGTCACAAACCATGTCTATTGTCTCCATTCACACTACATCATAGCAGTTTGAGGTAGGGTAGGTACTCCCAGACTCAGTAGTGATGTTGCTAATCTTTTATGCTTTTCTGTAGATGAATTGTGAAGAATGCACCAGACACTTTCATAAAAAAAACCACTGTGTTGGGGAGGAAAACATTTCAAAAAATAGCTTTATCTGCAGGATGTGTTCCATTCGATTTTGGGTATGTGACATAATGTGTAACAAAATATTACAAATAAATATTTATTCTTAAATATATTCCACTGCAATATGATTTACTAGTACCAAGTAAGATTATCAAATGTGTTGTGTGTCTTCTTTGAAGGGAGAAAATGACAATAAAAAATCACCTGGAAAAAATGCTGCTAAAAAGGTAAAGTTTTGCTGATTTGAAAACCAACTAGGCAAAGAAATTGAAGAGATTTTTGTATAAATATTTATTAAAATATATAATAATATTCTTTGATAATATTAATTTTGTTTTAGATACTGTATATTAAGGAAGTTTGTATATGGGTACATGTGTTCAGTGTTAGCTCATCTAAGCCATAGACTTAGATAGGCTATTTTGATTATAAAGCATCTGGTGTCTGTTTATTATGTATGTATTATAAGTGTTTATAGTTCAATATGTTCTCTGGAACAATGGGACATATTTCAACCCAACTTAGCACTAAGCTTCTAAAGGTAAGGACTAGAGAGGATCATTTTTATTCAGAGGAGGACCATAACTCCCATTTAAGGATAATTAAACAGTGAAAATAGAAATAGAAATGGGGTCTTCTCAAAATACTTTGGTCCGAGAGTTGCATCCAAAGTAAAGGTGGGGTTGAATTTCTGTATGGGAATATAAAGGAAAACAGGTAACTTCAGTGAGTGTAATGTTTTAGATTATTGTTACAAGGAAAATTGGTGTTTATTTATTGTTTTTTTTTTCTGAAACACTAGACAAAGAAATCCATCAGTCTGAGGAAGAAATCTTCAAAGTGAATTTGATTTTTTGAGGACCTTCAGTTTCACAAAGATGAGCATGTATAAGAGTCATTTGATAATCAATGACCTTCACAGACAATGTATTACAAGTGAAATTTTATTGTCAGGCAACTCTCTCTTCAAATAATGTTTAAATGTTGTAATATACTGAAAATTATGTACAGTGTACCTATATTATGTTCCAATAATGTATATTTTGTGAGAAATAGTACACGGTTTACAGCATACATAGAAATCAGTACATTAAATAATTCAATGATTCAGAAATCATGAATTTGTTTTCAATGATGTTCTATTATGAAACTTAAAGCAGCATTCTGATATTACAATCTAGTATGTTTAAAATGTTTTGTGAATCACATATAGGATAAAGGTTTCAAGTACTAACAGTCGATTTGATATTTGTAATACACCTTATGATGATGCTCTGATATGATTTGTAAATTGTAATCTGTATAGTATGATATCATAGACACTTCGAGGTCATATTGGGCAAGGTGTACGTCGAACCCAATGTTTTTCTTTTCAAGGACCCCCATATATTTACGTATTACCCCTCTAGGTGTCTTTAAAACGAATTTATCCTGCTAATGATTTTACATTGATTAAAGGCATATTGACATTATTCATTCTTGATGCTTTATTTAAAACCAACAACATTGGGGAGAAAAACAACTTTTTACCTCACCTGAGCTGAAAGCTCAAGTGATCTTTTCTGATCACCTGTTGTTCGTTGTCTGTCCGTCTGTAAACTTTTCACATTTTCGACTTCTTCTCCAGAACCACTGGGCCAATTTCAACCAAACTTGGCAAAAAGCATCCTTGGATGAAGGGCTTTCAAGTTTGTTCAAATGAAGGGCCATGCCCCCTTCAAAGGGGAGATAATTACAAAAAATGCAAAAATAGGGTGGGATCATATAGAAGTCTTCTTCTCAAGAACCACTGGGCCAGAAGAGCTGAAATTTACATTAGACCTTTCAAGAGGGGATCTGTCAGACTGACCTGGGGATCTGCTAGACTGACCATATAATAATACATACTATAGGTGACAGAGACACCATATAGAAATTGTATGCTGTATTTAAGTGACCTCTTATTAGGGGATCTGTCAGACTGACCTGGGAATCTGCTAGACTGACCTTATAATAATACATACTATAGGTGACATAGACACCACATAGAAATTGTATGGTGTATAAGTGACCTTTCATTAGGGGATCTGTCAGACTGACCTGGGGATCTGCTAGACTGACCTTATAATAATACATACTATAGGTGACATGGACACCATATATAAATTGTATGGTGTATAAGTGATATTTCATGAGGGGATCTGACAGACTGACCTTATAATAGTACATACAATCGGTGACAGAAATATCATATGGAAATTGTAATCTGTGTTGTATAATGATGTATAAGTGACCTTTTATTAGGGGATCTGGCAGACTGACCTGGGAGTCTGCTAGACTGACCTTATCATAATACATACAATAGGTGACAGAAATATCGTATGGATAATTGTATGGTGTATGTGACCATTCACGAGGGGATCTGACAGACTGACCTTGGAATCTGCTAGACTGACCTTATCATAATATATACAATAGGTGACAGAGACACCATATAGAAATTGTATGGTGTTTAAGTGACCTTTCACGAGGGGATCTGACAGACTGACCTTGGAATCTGCTAGACTGACCTTATAATATATACAATAGGTGACAGAGACACCATATAGAAATTGTATGGTGTTTAAGTGACCTTTCATGAGGGGATCTGACAGACTGACCTTGAAATCTGCTAGACTGACCTTTTAATAATACATACTATAGGTGACAGAGACAGTATGGTGTATAAGTGACCTTTCATGAGGGGATCTGATAGAGTGACCTTGAAATCTGCCAGACTCCCCTTATAATAATACATACTATAGGTGACAGAGCTATGGTTTGGAAACTGTAATGTGTATAGCATAATGATGTATAAGTGATATTTCATTAGGGGATCTGGCAGACTGACCTTGGCATCTTCTAAACTGACCTTACAATACTACATGTACATACAATAGATCACAGAGACAATATATGGAAATTGTAATTTTCTGAGTGCATATTGTAAAGGAGTTGGCTTATATGTTACCTTACAGTATCTGGCAGAATGAAATTGTAAGCTCAAATAAAAGAAAATATTTTGCACCCGATATGACATGGTTTAAATAATAATTTTAAAAAATCAATTTTTTTAAATATAGACTGATGACCATTTCTCTCCACATATACATGCAATCCACTTATTGTCACTGACAAGGGATTAATATCCCCCCATCCACACCTCTGTATATTCCTTAGGATTGTAATACCATGTAACACAATATATATAATTATATATATATATATATATATATATATATATATATATATATATATTATATATATATTATACTAGATGGCTAACAACACTTGCATGTGCTTTAGTGCCAATATTGAATTGAATTAAATACTCCAGTTTCAGTCGCTGCAATGTCAAAAACTTAAAACATGTTTGTTGTTTGGATTGGGGGGGG